>NC_079197.1:139795731-139855731 GCF_029499605.1 Hyla sarda | reverse complement strand
AACACATCAATTATTCATACAGCATTCATTCATTCATTTACTCATTCATTCATTCAACATTACTCGAAGAGACGTTTGAGGGGGGATATGATAAACGTATATAAGTATATTAATGGCCCATACAAAAAATATGGAGAAAAACTGTTCCAGGTTAACCCCCCCCCCCCCAAAGGACGAGGGGGCACTCCCTCCATCTGGAGAAGAAAAAGTTTAGTCTCAAGGGGCGACACGCCTTCTTTACCGTGAGGACTGTGAATTTATGGAACGGTCTACCTCAGGAACTGGTCACAGCAGGAACAATTAACAGCTTTAAAACAGGATTAGATACATTCATGGAACAAAATAACATTAATGCTTATGAAGAAATATAAAATCCCATCCCTTCCCCAATATCGCGCCACACCCTACCCCTTAATTCCCTGGTTGAACTTGATGGACATATGTCTTTTTTCGACCGTACTAACTATGTAACTATGTAACTATGTATTAACCCCTTAAGGATGCAGGACGTAAATGTACGTCCTGGTGCGGTGGTACTTAACGCACCAGGACGTACATTTACGTCCTGTGCATAACCGCGAGCATCGGAGCGATGCCCGTGTCATGCGTGGCTGATCCCGGCTGCTGATCGCAGCCAGGGACCCGCCGGCAATGGCCGACACCCGCAATCTCGCGGGTGTCCGCCATTAACCCCTCAGGTGCCGGGATCAATACAGATCCCGGCATCCGCGGCAGTGCGCGATTTAAATGAATTATCGGATCGCCCGCAGCGCTGCTGCGGGGATCCGATCATTCAGTACGCCGCACGGAGGTCCCCTCTCCTGCCTCCGTCCGGCTCCCGGCGTCTCCTGCTCTGGTCTGAGATCGAGCAGACCAGAGCAGAAGATTGACGATAACACTGATCTGTTCTATGTCCTATACATAGAACAGATCAGTATTAGCAATCATGGTATTGCTATGAATAGACCCCTATGGGGACTATTCAAGTGTAAAAAAAAATGTAAAAAAATGTAAAAGTAAAAGTTAAAAAAAAAGTGAAAAATCCCCTCCCCCAATAAAAAAGTTAAACGTCCGTTTTTTCCTATTTTACCCCCAAAAAGCGTAAAAAAGAAAATTTTATAGACATATTTGGTATCGCCGCGTGCATAAATGTCCGAACTATTAAAATAAAATGTTAATGATCCCGTACAGTGAACGGCGTGAACGAAGAAAAAAAAAGGACAAAATTGCTACTTTTTTAATACATTTTATTTAAAAAAATTATAAAAAATGTATTAAAAGTTTTTTATATGCAAATGTGGTATCAAAAAAAAGTACAGATCATGGCGCAAAAAATGAGCCCCCATACCGCCACTTATATAGAAAAATAAAAAGTTAGAGGTCATCAAAATAAAGGGATTATAAACGTACTAATTTGGTTAAAAAGTTTGTGATTTTTTTTAAGCGCAACAATAATAGAAAAGTATATAATAATGGGTATCATTTTAATCGTATTGACCCTCAGAATAAAGAACACATGTCATTTTTACCATAAATTGTACGGCGTGAAAACGAAACCTTCCAAAATTAGCAAAATTGCGTTTTTCGTTTTAATTTCCCCACAAAAATAGTGTTTTTTGGTTGCGCCATACATTTTATGATATAATAATGAGTTATGTCATTACAAAGGACAACTGGTCGCGCAAAAAGGCCAAAATGGGCTGAGTCCTTAAGGGGTTAATATAAATCACATAAAATTATATTATCCTACCTGTCTTCCAATGTTCCGATCTCTGGCGGCTGCTCTCTTTTCCTGCACACACTCCCAATAATGGTCCCCTGCTTAAAAAAGATTTACCCGAATGTACCCGAATACCGAATATATACGAAAAATTAAACCCACCCGAATACGAATGTATCCGAAAAAAAATCAAACCCAGACACCTGAATACCGAATGTATCCGAAAAAAAATGAAACCTAGACACCCGAATACCGAATGTATCTGAAAATAAAAACTGAAAATATTACTGAACCGAACATTTTATAAAAAACGAAAAAACTAAACGAAAAAAAAAGAAAATTTTTCTTCTGCACATGTCTATCAGTAAGGTGTAAAATAAAATAAAAATGGTCAGGGTTAAATAAAATATTTGGCCTCCTTATATTATAATCATTTCTAAAGACATATTCTTATTAAAGGGGTACTCCAGTACTTTAAAACATATATCCTATTCCCAGAATAGGGCAAAATCATCTGATCACCCTTGATCTCCAGAATGGGACCCCATCTCTCCCTTTGCATGGAGCAGCTTGTTGGCACATGCTCCATGCATTTTATATGGGACCCGAGTACAGCACTTGTGTATCTCTGACGCTCCCATAGAAAATGCATGGAACACATGGTGACAAGTCGCTCCATGAACAAGGAGAGACAGGGCCCCGTTCTGGAGATCCCATGGGGTCACAGAGGTTGGACCCCCTCGATAAAATACTTATCCGCTATCCTTCAACAGTGAATAGACCCTGAGGTGCAGCATTTAGTAGAGAGACCTCTTACCTTGTACTTCAGGGTATTTGAGAAGTATTAGAAAGCTATATCTCAACGTCATGGTTGTAGACTCTGTCCCAGCAAAGAACAAATCGATCACCATCCCCAGTAGGTTCCTTTCCTGAAACTCACTTTCTGGATTTTTTTTTTCCTGAAAAAATAGTTTTAGCAGAATTTTCCATGTTTATAGTATTTCAATTAATTTTTCGAACTGTAACATGAAAGGCCATTGAAAATGATCAGATCTATGCAGAACAATTTTCCAACACATTCATCCGTACTGTGATCACTGACACCTTAACCTCTTAAGGACCAGGCCATTTTACACCTTAGGACCCGGCCATTTTTTGAACATCTGACCACTGTCACTTTAAACATTAATAACTCTGGAATGCTTTTAGTTATCATTCTGATTCCGAGATTTTTTTTTCGTGACATAGTCTACTTTAACAAAGTGGTAAAAAAAATTTGTAACTTGCATCCTTTCTTGGTGAAAAATTTGAAAATTTTATGAAAAATTTGAACATTTAGCATTTTTCTAACTTTGAAGCTCTCTGCTTGCAAGGGAAATGGATATTCTAAATATTTAAAAAAAAAATTCACATATACAATATGTCTACTTTATGTTTGCGTCATAAAATTGACAAGTTTTTACTTTTAGAAGACACCAGAGGGCTTCAAAGTTCAGCAGCAATTTTCCAATTTTTCACAAAATTTCCAAACTCACTATTTTTCAGGGACCAGTTCAGGTTTGAACTCGCATGTTCTTGTAGACCCAATTTTTGAATTTTTACGAGGGGTAAAAGGAGAAAATGTATACTTATATTTGTAGCCCTATTTCTTTCAAATAAGCACATACCTCATTTGTCTATGTAAAGTGTTCGGCGGGCGCAGTACAGGGCTCAGAACCGAAGGAGTGACAAGGGGATTTTGGAGAGTACGTTTTTCTGAAATGGTTTTTGGGGGGCATGTTGCATTTAGGAAGCCCCTATGGTGCCAGAACAGCAAAAAAAAACATGCCATACCATTTTGGAAACAAGATCCCTTGAGGAACGTAACAAGGAATTAAGTGAGCCTTAATACTTCACATGTGTTTCACGACTATTGCATATGTAAAAAAATAAAATAAAATGTCACTAAAATGTGTGTTTCCCCCCAAATTTCAAATTTTTGCAAGGGTTAATAGCAGAAAATCCCCCCCAAAATGTGTAACCCCATCTCTTCTGAGTATGAAGGTACCCCATAAGTTGGCCTGTAGTGCACTAAGGGCGAACTACAATGCTCAGAAGAGAAGGAGTCATATTTGGCTTTTTGAGAGCAAATTTTGCTCGGGGGCATGTCCCATTTAGGAAGCCCCTATGGTGCCAGGAGAGCAAAAAAACCCCACCTGGCATACCATTTTGGAAACTAGACCCCTTGAGGAATGTAACAAGGAATAAAGTGAGCCTTAATATCCCTCAGGGGTTTCACGACTTTTGCATACGTAAAAAAAAAAGAATTTCACTAAAATGGGTGTTTCCCCCCAAATTTCACATTTTTGCAAGGGTTAATAGCAAAAAATACCCCACAAAATTTGAAACCCCATCTCTTCTGAGTATGGAGGTACCTCATAAGTTAACCTGAAGTGCACTATGGGTGAACTACAATGCTCAGAAGAGAAGGAGTCATATTTGGCTTTTTGAGAGCAAATTTTGCTCGGGGGGCATGTCGCATTTAGGAAGCCCCTATGGTGCCAGAACAGCAATATAACCCCCACAAGGCATACCATTTTGAAACTAGACCCCTTGAGGAATGCAACAAGGGGTACAGTGAGCATTTACCCCCACTGGTGTCTGTCAGATCTTTGGAACAGTGGGATGTACAACATTTTTAATTTGCACAGCCCACTGTACCAAATATCTGTCAGACACCAGTGGGGTGTAAATTCTCACTGCACCCCTCATAACATTCCATGAGGGGTGTAGTTTCCGAAATGGGGTCACATGTGTTTTTTTTTTTTTCTTTTTTGCGTTTGTCCAAACCTCTGCAACAATCAGCCACCCCTGTGCAAATCACCTCAAATGTACATGGCGCACTCTCCCTTCTGGGCCTTGTTGTGCACCCCCAGAGCACTTTGCGCCCACATATGGGGTATCTCCGTAGTCGGGAGAAATTGCATTTCAAATTTTTGGGGGGCTTTTTTCCCTTTTACCTCTTGTCAAAATGAAAAGTATAGGGCAACACCAGCATGTTAGTGTAAACTATTTATTTTTTTACACTAACATGCTGGTGTAGACCCCAACTTCACATTTTCATAAGGGGTGAAAGGAGAAAAAGCCCCCCAAAATTTGTTATGGGGTATCTCCGTATTCGGGAGAAATTGCCTATGTGGCCCTAAACTGTTGCCTTGAAATACGACAGGGCTGCAAAGTGAGAGCGCCATGCGCATTTGAGGCCTAAATTAGGGATTTGCATAGGGGTGGACATAGGGGTATTCTACGCCAGTGATTCCCAAACAGGGTGCCTCCAGCTGTTGCAAAACTCCCAGATGCTTGGACAGTCAACAGCTGTCCAGCAAAACTGGGAGTTGTTGTTTTGCAACAGCTGGAGGCTCCATTTTGGAAACAGTGGCGTACCAGACATTTTTCATTTTTATTGGGGAGGGGGGCTGTGTAGGGGTATGTGTATATGTAGTGTTTTTTACTTTTTATTTTATTTTGTGTTAGTGTAGTGTTTTTAGGGTACAGTCACATGGGCGGGTGGGTTACAGCGAGTTTCCCGCTGCGAGTTTGAGCTGCCGCACAAAATTTGCTGCATCGCAAACTTGCAGCCTGATACTCACTGTAAGCCCCTGCCCATGTGAATGTACCCTGTACATTCACAGGGGGGGACCTCCAGCTGTTGCAAAACTACAACTCCCAGCATGCACAGTCTATCAGACAATGTTTCCCAACCAGTGTGCCTCCAGCTGTTGCAAAACCACAACTCCTAAACATTCTCTGCATGCTGGGAGTAGTAGTTCGGCAACATCTTTAGAGCCAGATGTTGCCGAACTACAACTCCCAGCATGCTTGGAGTTGTAGTTTTGCAACATCTGGAGGACTACAGTTTGCAGACCACTAATACAGTGGTTCCCAATCTGTGCCCTTCTAGATGTTGCAAAACTACAACTCCCAGTATGCCAAAACTGTCCAGGCATGCTGGGAGTTGTAGTTCTGCAACATCTGAAGGGCCAGATGGTACAGAACTACAACTCCCAGTATTCCTGCACAGTAAGGGCATGCTGAGAATGTGTAGTTTTGCAACATCTGGAAGGGCACAGTGGTCTCCAAACTGTGGACCTCCAGATGTTGCAAAACTGCAACTCCCAGCATGCCCAGACCCCAAGGGCTGTCTGGGCATGCTGGGAGTTGTAGTTTACAGGGTCCCATTACAGCAATGCATGTCGCTTTACGGCGACGTGCATTGCTGTAAAGGGCCCGACCGCGGCTGAAGATCAACTCACCTGTCGCCGCCACCTTCATCGCAGGGATCCGGGTCTTCAGGGACGAGGTAAGTACCGGGGCCGGTCCTCAGCACTCCCCCGTCCCCCGCCGCGTCCTCCGGTCTTCCTCCCGTCTTCTCCGGACTTCCAGGGGCCGGGCGGGAGGAAGTAACCGCCCCCCCCCCTGCGATTGGTCGGTTAACTAACCGAAGAATCGCTCCGATACTTCAGCATGGTCCTGGCTGTCTGTGACAGCTGGGATCATGCAAAATTACCGGGCGGTCGGGTCCCAGAGACCCGATCAGCCCGGTATCGCCGCAGATCGCAAGGGCGATTTCCCTTGCGATTTGCGGCAATCGCCGACATGGGGGGCCTACATGGCCCCCCTCGGCGTTTGCCCTGGATCCCTACTGAAGGATTTCAGCAGGCATCCAGTTCAAATCTCTGCCCGGCGAGCGGCAGAGACCGGAAAACGCCAGGGCGTATGGATATGCCCTGGGTCCTTAAGGCCCAGGGTGTGATACGCCCTGGGTCCTTAAGAGGTTAAAGGGGTACTCCACTGGAAGACATTTTTTTTTTTCTTTTTTATGAACCGGTGCCAGAAAGCTAAACAGATTTGTAAATTACTCTCAATTAAAAATATAAATTCTTCCAGTACTTATCAGCTGCTGTATACTACAGAGGAAATTCTTTTCTTTTTTAATTTCCTTTCTATCTGACCACAGTGCTCTCTGCTGACACCTCTGTCCATGTCAGGAACTGTCCAGAGCAGGAGAGGTTTGCTATGGGGATTTGCTCCTACTCTGGACAGTTCCTAAAATGGACAGAGGTGTCAGCAGAGAGCACTGTGGTCAGACAGAAAGGAAATTAAAAAATAAAAGAGCTTCCTGTGGAGCATATGGCAGCTGATAAGTACTGGAAGGATTACTATTTTTAAATAGAAGTAATTTACAAATCTGTTCAACTTTCTGGCACCAGCTGATTAAAAAAAAAGAAAAAAAAAGAGTACCCCTTTAAGGCATCAGTCAGTGGTTTCCACAGTTTGCGGACCTTAGTCATGTGATGAAGCTTACCTCTTCCATTTTGATGAGGAAGAAATCAATGAGGTCCCGAGGGTAATTCTTATCGAGGGTGTCTTGGTGTGATTTTATCATTTCCTTCACAAATGTTTTTAACTTGACATTGTTTGCTAATATTTTCTGGTGTGGTCCAGGAAGGCGTCTCATCAAACGGGGGAACATACCGAGAAGCTGAAAAATAGCGCCAATCATCTACAACGTGCTGTAGGTTTTAGAGATGAAGGATTAGGATTCACTCGGCAGAAAAATTCCAGATAGATATTTGGTGTGCAACAGGTGCTGGATTGCTCATATATGTGCTGTCTCCTTTGATGACAATGCATATACTATCCGAAATTTTAATTTCCTCCGCAGAATTTGTGCCATGTGCACAGTGCAGCAGAAACCCATAAAAGCAAAACGGTCATCCTGTAGGGTCAGTGAGTTAAATACGTACCTGCTGCATTGGGCGCCGACGGCGGGCCCGCCGAGTGAATTTGAATATTCATGACCGCTGGGCACATGTGCTCTTTAGGCACAAGCACTCACGTGACCAGCGACCATGAATATTCAAATTCACCCGGTGGGCTCGCCTCCAGCACTCAATTCACCGAAGATAGAAGGGGACCTTCGGAGGGACACCGCGCCAGACTGAAGGTACATATTTAAGTCACTGACCCCGCATTGGTCTCCTGTTCACTCACACTATAACCCAGTGTATTGGGTTTAGTGTGGGTAAACAGGATGACCGTTTTCCATTAAAATCCAAGGGAGGCTGCTGCATCCAGAACATGTAATCATTTTTTTAACCAAATTTCAAACATTGTGTGATTTATTATTTTTGAGAAGAATGTCTTTGGGTGGTCCACCGTCCTGCATTATAGAGTCTTGTGAACTGTTGGATATGCGCTTGTTCTTATACAAAGGTATTTCTTTAAAACATTTCTAACATTTTGTTGTTTTTTGGAGGGGATTGTGAAGCCATTGTGTACGGGTGCATCAGCCAACTCCAGGCTGTGTCCTTCAGGCAATATATGGGTTGCTGATGCCGCAGAGGTGGGGCCTGGGTCTGGAAATTTCTAATTTTTGGATAGCGGGTGCTACCAATGAGAAATCTTTGACAAAAATGTCATTTATTGTGTAGTTTTTTTTGGGGGGGGGGTTGTGAAGCCCTGGTATGTAGTGTACTAGTGCATCAGCCAACTCCACGCTGTGCCATTCAGCCACTAAATGGTCTCCTCTTGCTGCCAACATGTCCACGCTATGTCATTCAGTCACTATATGGTCTCCTGACACTGATGCCACCTCCAGGCTCTGTCATTGTGCTGCTGTGCGGCAGTGATTCTAAGAGTGATGCCGGTAATCTGCATGCTATTCTGAATAACAGTATAATTTCACTACCCCAGCACACTCCATATGCGTTTTAGGACACAACAAAGTGTTCTATACCCCCTATAGAGGCTGTATGTAGGCTAGAAATAGCCTTTTTTAATATCGATTCACCGCAAACGAATTCGGATCGAAACAAACTTTTCGGGAAAATTCGACGAATCGGCCGAATCAAATTTTTGAAAAGTTCGCTCATCTCTACCCTCCACTCTAAATCCTTTTATTTGCTGATCTTCTCTGACTTTAACCGCCAGGGGTTAGACCACTAGCGCAAAAAGTGGAGGAGATAAGGGGCATCCCTGCCTTGTACCCCGGGTCACTAAAAAACTCTCTGATCTTTTCCCTTCTATACTTTTTCTAGCTTCCGCTCCATTATATAGCATCTTGATCATTTCCATATAATCCTTCTGAAGCCCATATTTTTCCAGTACTCCCCATAGGAACTCCCTCTCCACCCTGTCAAACGCTTTACTTGTGTCAAGTGACAGGATGGAGTGGGTTCCCTCTCTTCCCACCACCGACTGTACTCCGGTAAGGGTCCTGTAGATATTATGCTTGGTCATCCTACCTGGGATAAATCCGCACTGATCTTTATGCACCAGTTCCCCTACCTTTTTTTTCAAACGCAATGCCGGAGCATTCGCCAGGATCTTTACGTCAGTGTTCAATAATGATATTGGACGATATGATTCCATTTCTTTCTTATCTTTATTCGATTTCAACAGTAATATTATTTCTGCTTCTTTCATTTTTTCTTGTAAGGTTCCTGTTTTTAAATAACTATTTATAGTTCTAAGCAGAGCTGGGATAAGGATTCTTCAAAATTTCCTATATATTTCAAACGGGAACCTATACCCGCCGGGACTCGTGTTCCCTTTAATCTTATTTAAAGCTTCTTCTAACTCCCTAAGGGTCATTGGGCCCCCCCCCCCCCCCCCCCCGTTTCTTTCTCTTGTTGTATTGATAGTCTGGGCATCTTTATATCGTCCAAATATTTAACAATTATTTCTTTGGGGGGTTTAATCTCTGATGTGTATATTTTTTTTTAGTATTTTACAAATTCTTCTCTGATTTCCTCCGGGTCCCTACATACTTTCCCTGTACCACTTTTTATTTCATTAATATGAGATTTGCCTTGTTGATTCTGTATTATGTTCATCAGCCTTTTATTAGGTTTTCCTGACTCCCATAATTTTTGTTGTCCCAAAAATTGTAATTTATTCTTACTTTTTTCTTCTAAATACATATTTAATTTATTTTGATTATCTTTCCATGTTTCTTGCTTCTCTATGTTAGCAGGGTCCATTAGGTATCTTTCTTCTGCTTTTACCACCCCTGATATCAGCCCCTGCTCTTTTTCTCTCAATTCTTTCTTTTTTCTGGAGATGGCCCACATCACTTCTCCCCTCAAAAAGGATTTTGCTGTGTCCCATACCATCTGTTCTGATGTTGTACCCCAATTAAATAGGAAAAAATATGCTCCATATGCTCCTCTATCTTTTTTTTATGTCTATTAATTCCAACCAATAGGGGTTTATTTTTTTCATCCCACTTATTTCTGATATATGCATGTTAATATTAATTTCTATTGGGGTGTGGTCTGAGACACAGCGAGCAAGGTATCTTATTTTTTCGTATCTTAGGGGATCCCTCTTTATTTGCTAGTCCAACAGGGAGGTCCCACTGGGTTATGGGCTCTTACTAAATAAATCTCCAATCCCCTTCAGGAGGGGAAACCCCCCCTTTTCCGGGGAACAATGCCCTAACTTATAACCCAAATAAAATTAAACTTTTATTGTGATTGATTAAAATAACATGGAAAACGTGAAAATCAAATGTAGTGATTTAAAACTATCAGGAAATACAGGGTGTCTTCTAATGATTGCCCACTAGGTGGTGCTACAGTGTAAGTTATGGAGTTCTCTTTTTCCCCTATGCCGGTTCACTACCGTTACATAGTAACTCCACACTTAGACACAGCCTGTATTCCTGTCTAAAAGTGTATAGATGCTCTAACGTTTCGTTTGTGACCAAACTTCTTCAGAGAGCTGCCTAAACTGCGTTCAGCGTTCAGTGTGCTGGCACTATCTTTTATAATCTTACATTTGCGCGTCACTTCCGATGCTCCAGTGATGGATCTTGATCCAATCAGGGTATGGTTGGCGTTCCGTTGTTTCCGGCCGCCAAGGGTGCGCATGCCCATTACTATCATGGTATCCGGCCTCTCTATCTGTCTGCTGCGCCCGTTCCCGAGTTCGCGCCTGCGCCGTATGCAGGCCTCTTCTCCGTGGAACGCAAGCTTCGTCCGTTGAAGCGCAACATCTCTTTTTCATCAATGCGCATGTGCGTACCTTCCTGGATCTCCTCTTCTTAATTCTATATCTACTTCTTCAATATCAGAGCTTATTGCCTTTCTCTTCCATATCATGGATTTGCTAATATTCTAGTTCATCTATTTTTTCTTGTTTTATTATCTTATTATTATTTTTATATATGTATGTATATAATATACCAGATGTTACATATTATGTATGATTACATTTTTTTATATTATTTTTTTTATATATTATTTTGTTATTATTCATCCATTTTGCTTCTTATTTTGGTGCATGTATATACATATATATATCTTATTTATCATCTTGCCCCATACACTGTTCCCTCCCCCTCATCATTTCTAAAGTATCATTTGCTCTGGTGCGGAGTAGATCCCTGGTTGTGTGCATTTATTGTTTGTGCCTTTATCATCCCAGATTTAGTGCGTTTATTATTTTACCAACTATCCTTCTAATTATTGTGTTCATTATTTACTAAACGCCTTATGTGTATATAAGAGGTGTGTATATATGGTGTGTTCATTATTAACTTATTCACACGTATAAGTCATTATTTTCTTCTTTATTACCAGGTTTATTTACTCTCACATTCCTACAGAATTTCTCCTCATCCATCCCCGTCCATGGTGAGTATGTGTCCCCTAGTTATTATCATTAATGTATGGGGGGTAGGAGTGTGACATGGTGGAGGGGAGGGGGAAGGGGGGGGGAGGAAAAAAAAAAAAGAGAGGGGGGGGAACCAGGGGAAGAGGAGGGGGGCAGGGTACGTTACTAGTCCATAGCTAGTGTAAGACTTCTTATCTCAGACTGTACTAGAATACGCAACTTGTTTTATTGTAGTCCTCTCCTTTCCATGGGGGACTGTTCTATTTTCGGCAATCTACCCTATTTGTTGCCAGTCTTGCTGTGATTTCCACATTTTCTTAGTTTTGCTCTGTTCCACAGTGTGTATCTATATAGACACAGGCTCTTAATTTTTCTTTCTTTGGTTTATTCAAGAAATGGTGTAAAGGAAAAACCTTCGTTTAAACCTCCAGGGCTTTTGCTCTTTAAACGGTAGATCCATTTAGCTTCTTCTTTAAGTAATAACCGATTTATATCTCCCTTTCTTGGGCCCATTTCATATTTCTCTAAACCCCAAAATTTGATCTCCTCTAGCTTATTTCTGTGTTTGTCTCTCATGTGCCTCGCGATGGGGGTATCGATTCCTGTCCTGATTGTACTGGCATGTTTGCTTATTTGCTTCCTCAGTTCTTGAGTGGTTTTTCCCACATACAATTTAGGGCATGTGCACTTGGCCACGTAGATAACATTACGGGTGCTACAATTTATAAATTTCCTGATGTCATATTTCCTTCCATCCTGTGGGTTAATAAAATCTTTGGTTTTTATCATGAACTTACATGAGGCACAATGCCCACATGGGAAAGATCCTTTTGGGGGGTCTGGTAGCCATGTGCCTGATTTTTGCACTGTTCCTCCTTCCTTATGATGGCTGTGAACGAGGAGATCTCGTAAGTTTTTCCCCCGTCTATAGGTTATGCTTGGTCTTTCCATTAGTATTTCATTCAGATCCGGATCAGATTTCAGAACCCTCCAATATTTGGTCAGGATGGTCCTTATCCTGGGGGCATAGGAATCATACGTGCCTATACATCTGATGGTCGGTTTTGCTGTCGGGACTCTTTTTGGTCCCAACAGGGTGACACGATCACTCTTTTTTGCCCTGTTGAATGCTTTCCTCATACATCTTTTGGGATACCCTCTGGTGACAAATCTCTCCATCAGGGTCCCACTTTCCTTGTGGAAGGTCCCTTCCTCAGAACAATTTCGCCTAGCACGTAGGTATTGACCTACTGGTATGCTGCGTCTCAGGATTTCAGGATGCCAACTTTCCCAATGCAGAAAGCTATTGGTCGAAGTTGGCTTCCTGTATATATCCGTTTGGATCTGTTGATTCTCATCTATGTAGATGGTTAGGTCTAGGAAATTAATACTGCGTCCTCCTACCTCTGCCGTAAATTTCATACCAATACTATTGTTATTTAGTTTCTCCACAAAATCCCCAAACAGATTCCCATCACCGTCCCAAAAAATTAAAACATCATCTATATATCTTCCCCAGAAAAGAATGTGCTCCGTGTATTGTGTAAGCGTGTCACTAAAAACAATCGTGCTCTCCCACCACCCCAAAAACAAATTTGCAAAAGACGGTGCACAAGCTGTCCCCATGGCGGTGCCCCTCACTTGCCGGTAGAGGGCACCGCCAAAGAGAAAATAATTGTGAGTTAGGATAAAGTCCAGGAGTGTCAGAACAAATTGATTGTGCTTGTTAAAGTGTATACTCCGTGTGGAAAGAAAAGTGTATACCGCAATGATCCCTAGGTCATGTGCTATATTGCTGTAGAGACTCTCTACATCAAGACTCATTAACAAAGTGTTGTTATTCACCATTAAATCATTTATTTTCAGAACCGTGTCCTTAGTGTCCTTTAAATGTGAAGGAAGGGAAGATACAAAAGGAGTAAGTATTTTATCAACATATAAACTTATTTTTTCCGTTAGGTTATTGTTCCCAGAAACTATCGGACGGCCTTTAATTGGGTTGGTTGATTTATGTGTTTTTGGTAAGGCGTAGAACGTCGCTATTGTAGGATGGGTGTTAATCAGATAAGTGTGTTCGTCCTCTGAGACCAGTTGTTCCTCTTTTGCTAGGTCGAGCAAAGCCCGTAGCTCTCCCAGGTAGGGGGCTGTCGGATCCCTATCAAGGGGTTCATAGGTACCCCTGTCTTCCAGAAGGCTTTGGGCCATGTGAACATAGTCCTTTTTATCCATAAGGACGATGTTCCCGCCCTTGTCTGAGGGCTTAATTACTAGATCCTCGTTTTCCTTTATTTTCCTCAGGGCATTCTGTTCTGATCGTGTCAAGTTGGAGTGGATCGTGCTTCTATTCGGTTTGATGGATTTAATCTCTTCTGTGACCAAGTTCACAAACATCTCTATGTTGGAATATTGATTAAATGTGGGTGTTATTTTAGACCTTGGTTTGAGGTCTGTAAATGGTGCTTTCATGATCACCTCATCACCCTCGTTTTCTGAAAGGAGATCATATAGGGCTTCCAGGGCTGCTGATTCCCTGCTGCTTGAGCTAGTACCCTCACTATTATGTTCCTTATGCCATTTGTGTAGCGCTAACTTGCGCGCAAAGAGGTTTATGTCCTTCACCCACCCAAATTCATCGAATCTGGGTGTAGGTGTGAAGGACAAACCCCTTAATAGGAGGGTGCTTTCAGCTTCTTGCAACTGGTAGGATGATAGGTTTATAATTTGCATGTCTTTTACTCGTGTATTCTCCTTGGGGTTTATATCCATATTTAGATCTTGTTCCCTTATCGTTCTACCTGCGGGATGCCTATAGTCCATCCAGTTTGCAGATGCCCCGCATGAGCTGGTACTATTTAGATTCTCTAGAGTAGGCGGGGAGGTGGGGGGGGGGAGACTGAATGTCGTCTTGGTGGGCTGTGGAGCCCCCCCTGTTGTATCCAACCCCGTCTGGCCAGCTTGGCCTTGTGCCAACCCTAAAAAAGAAGAAGATGAGGGTACTTGAGGTTGTTATTTTAATCAATCACAATAAAAGTTAAATTTTATTTGGGTTATAAGCTAGGGCATTGTTCCCCGGAAAAGGGGGGGTTTCCCCTCCTGAAGGGGATTGGAGATTTCTCTCTTTATTTGCTAGGCACATGTCTATTCTTGATAGTGTTTGACATGTTTTGTTCCAACAGGAGTAAATTCTTTTTGCTGGATTTTTAACTCTCCACATATCTATTAATCCCACCTTGTCAGGGTGGGGGGGGGGGACACGGGTAGTGGATCCTCTGTGTCAGAGAGGCGATGGAGTGGGCCGTACCAGGGGAACGGAATCGAAGGGATTACTGGTTTTCACCAGAGCCCACCGCAAAGCGGGATGGACTTGCTGCGGCAGGTAATCCCCAGGTTGTTCCACCCGGTAGCTCCACCCGGTAGCGACTCAACCTCTCTGGCAGCTGGGACAGGCGCGGGACACAAGGACAAGGCAAAGGCAAGGTCAGACGTAGCAGAAGGTCAGGGCAGGTGGCAACGGTTTGTAGTCAGGGGCAACAGCAAAGGGTCTGGATACACAGGCAATAGGCTCACAAGAAATGCATTCACTGGCACAAGGCAACAAGATCCGGCGAGGACAGGAAGGAGTAGTGGGTTTTTAAGTGTAGGAGTGATTAGGAACTCATTGGGCCAGACACTAATTAATGGTGCACTGGCCCTTTAAATCTGAGAGACCCGGCGCGCCCTAGAGAGCGGGACCGCGCGCGCCGGGACTGAGCAGACGGAGGACGGGATGCGACCCGCGGGCAGGCACGTCCCGCCGTGCGGATCGCATCCCCGCCGGAGGGTTCAGAGCAGCGCTCCTGGTCAGCGAGTCTGACTGGGGTGCTGCGAAGAGGAGCCGAACACGGCGAGTGCTCCGGGGGAGGAGAGGGACCCGGAGCGCTCTGCAATATTGTACCCCCCCTTACGTCTCCCCCTCTTTTTGGAACCAAGGAATTTGTGAATAAGCTCCTTGTCCAAAATATTGGCCTCAGGCTCCCAGGACCTCTCTTCAGGACAACAATTCTCCCAGTCAATTAGAAAAAATTGCAGCATCACACCGCCACGCACCCAGTAATCACCACTACTGCTATCTGCCTCCAAAGACACTACCTCTTTTTTCACCCCCACAGCCGGCTACCCGCTATCTCCCCCCGACTTCAAGGGAAACTAAGTCACCGACCTGGGGGATTTCTCCACGGTCAACGCCTCCCTGGCTGAGTCTTTTTTTGTCCTTCCCCCGGCCCTGAACTGCAACACCACACCGCTCCAGGTGAAGGCCGTACAAGCGGGGATCATCAACCAGTACCTGGAGAAAGTCACACTGGCCCCGCCACTGCAAGCATCACTACAAACCAGAACACAAAAAAGAAAAGAAAGAGAGGATGAAGAGGAGGAAAAAGAAACAAACACTTCCAGTAAAAGACTCTGAACCACCTACTCCATCCTCCACCCACCTGGACACAGTAAAAATATTCAATCTGTCCAGCAAAACTCTCACTAAACACCATGAGAGTGTCCTCCAGAAAGGTCTGTCTTTTTGCCCATCAGCCAGACCAAATGACTTTACCCTGTTCCTGGACCTCAATGCCTACATCAGGAAATTAACTCTTAAAAGACATTTCAACCTACCCAGTCACTACACGAAAGAGACACCTTCAGCTGCACAGACAATGGTACCTGCCACACCGATTGATCCTCCACCACATCACAGTGGACTCAAACCCAAGTCCCTGTTCTTTCCAGCTCATCATAAAGGCAACTTCCTCGACACCTTTTTTTTTTTTTTTTAAATATGTTTTATTGAAGACTAAACAAACATCAGCCAAATCGCCTCACAAAACAAAATGGTACAAAGTGGAGTACACAAATAAAAAGGCACTGAGAACATGTACAAGTAGACAGAATGTAAACGACAGAATACCATAAAAAATCCGTCAGTAATCAGTGCAGTGAGGACATAAACTGAGGAAAACTGAGAACAGCCAGTTGGGAAACCTTAACACAAAGAGAGGGTAAACGAGAAGAACGAAAAAGGGGGATGGTATGTAGTATAAAGTTGGCAAAATAATATTAAAGAGAGGCCGTTGTGTAGAACTCAGCAGATACCGCCATATCCAGTCACGAGTGCTAAGCATAGTATTCCTACTGTTAAAGCAGACCCATGCGTCCATAGAGAGGAGGGAGTACATACATCCGGCAAAACAGCGCAACATACATAAAACAAAGGGGTACATACAACCACATTTAGAAATGAAAGGACAGTCATGACCCTAAATCTCTTCAGGGGGATGTAGAGTAGGAACACTGAGTCAATGGTGAGGAGCACCAGGGACCCCACACAGAAAGAAATTTACCAGGGCATTTTTTATTCTTGTAAACAATATGGGAGAAGGGTATCATAGCATTAACCAAGGCTTTCCACTGAGACAGGGAAGGCGGGCCGGGGTCCATCCATTTGAGGGCAATCGCCTTCCTAGCAAAAAATAAGGATTCTCGCAGTAAAGTGCGCACATAATGTGGCCACACTTCCTCATCCAGAACTCCAAATAAGCAAATCAGAGGATCACACCCCGGGGGAGGTTGGACAATTGTGGCAAGAAGTCCAAGGACATCCTGCCAGAAGGATCTTATATCAGGACAAGCCCAAATAAGATGCCAAAAATCAGCTCTAGCCGCACCACATCGATGGCAGGCGTCCGAGTCAGAGCGACTCATTCTAAGTAATTGAATGGGGGTGATGTAACTATAATGTATAATATTTAATTGAATCAGTTTATTATTAGCAGAAGGAGATACTACCATATGTGAGGAAAGCATCTCCTCCCAATCATCTTTGGTCAAGTTGGAAATATGAGACTCCCAGTGTCGGACAGCCGGCAACCGGGAACGGGAGTTCTTGGCCTGAATGAGGTGCGTATATAGGATGGACACCAGTCCCCTAGGACTCTGCGATTTTAAAATACCAATAAGAGGGAAGGCCGATATGGGCGCACTTCCAGCAGGGAATTGTGTTGACAATGCATGACGGAGCTGTAGGTATTTAAAGAAACAATGTCGGGGTAAATCATATTCTGATTGCAATTGCTCGAAGGAACACAAAACATGATCCCTATACACATCGCCCAGAGTGAGTACACCAGCATTCATCCAAAAAGCAGAGTCTAGAGCATCACCCACATGAATGAGAAAGGGGTTGTGCCATAGAGGGGTATCAGACGGTATATCAGCATATCCAGATACTGACTTAGCGGCCCGCCACACCTTTACAGCCAGTTTATGGAGAGGTAAGTAAGTACGGCCCCCTAGGGTAGGACTCTCCAAGAGCATCCGGGGAGACACTGAGGGGACAAACCTATCCAAAGATTGTTCAGAGTCTGGCATGGAGTCTCCCAGAACCCAATGTCTAATATACCTTAACTGCCCCGCCAGGTAATACAAGTAAAAATCAGGAAGGGACATACCCGCCTCCAGCTTGGGACGCTGGAGAGTGGTGAGACTAATCTTAGGTCTACTAGGTCCCCAAATAAACGGAGACATAAGGGAGTGTACAGAGTCAAAAAAGGATTTAGGGACAGGAACAGAAGCATGCTCCAGTGTATACAATCATTTGGGGAGAATAATAAGTTTGATAAGATTAATACGTCCAGAGACAGACAGTGGCAGCTGGGCCCATATCCTAAACTTAGATTTAATGTAGGACAGGAGGGAAAGAACATTGACCTCAAGATCCAGTAAGGGATCCCTATTAATATACACCCCCAAGTATTTAAACGTAGTGACAACCGGGAGACCACCTAACGTCGGGGGCCATGCTCTAGGCAGCAGTGGCATGACCGCCGACTTGGACCAATTAATGAATAGTCCCGAAAAAAATCCAAAACGATCCATCAGGTCAATCACATAGGGGATCATTGTAGTGGGGTCAGACACAAAGAGGACCATGTCATCGGCATAAAGGCCTATGCGTTCCTCCCTACCCCCCACAGACATGCCCCGGAAACCAGGATCCTGTCGTATACGCAAAGCAAGGGGCTCCACCGCCACCGCAAACAGAAGCGGGGACAGGGAGCACCCCTGACGCGTACCTCGACCTAGGTGAAATAGAGGAGAGCACACGCCATTCACAAGGACCTGGGCCCGCGGGCACCTGTAAAGGAGGGAGACCCAGGACCTAAAATTGGGACCAAAGCCAAACCTACAGAGCACTTCTAAGAGGTAGCCCCACTCAATCGAATCAAAGGCCTTGGCCGCATCCAGCGACGCCAAGGCCCAGTCCCCTCCCATAGCACCACCCACCTGGACGGCAGTTTGGACACAACGGATATTATCCGAAGTGGATTTGCCTGGCATAAAACCGGATTGATCATGATGCACAAGCGATAGTATAACCCGATTCAGTCTATTGGCCAGGGCTTTAGTTAGAAGTTTATAATCAAGATTCAATAAGGAGATTGGTCTGTAGGAACCGCACTCCATAGGGTCTTTATCAGGTTTTAGGAGGACAACAATCGTCGCCTCATATAAGGAATCAGACAGGACCCCATCAACAAAGGCTCTGTCATACATAGCTAGCAGAGGAGGCAGGAGTACTTCACTGTACTTCAGATAAATCTCTAAAGGGAGGCCATCAGGGCCCGGAGACTTACCCTTGGCCATGTCAGCCAAAGCATCCTGCAACTCCAATAAAGTGAGGGGAGCATCAAAAAAGTCCCTATCTTCAGCAGACAATATAGGAAAATCAATGCCGTCCAGGTAGGCAGCCAACTCAGCAACACTATACTGCACCTGTGAAGTATACAAAGTAGAATAAAACGTAGAGAAACATTGCAACATCTCATCATTACCCAACATGACGGACCCATCCGAGGCCCGGAGTTTAAGAATAGGAGCAACAGAGGAGTTTTGTCTGACTATATGAGCCAGTAACTTACTAGATTGGTTCCCGTGCTCAAAGTAAAACTGTTTGGTGAAGAATAATTTCCTATTGGCCCTTTCGTGGAGGTGCAACATATATTGCTGCCCCTCCCGCAGCCATAAAATCTCATTAGCCTCCGACAGGGCCGCCACATAACGGGCCTCCAATTGTGCACAACTCTGAGCCAGTTCCTCCTCCCTCCTAACTGTGGACCTCTTGATGAATGAAATAGTAGATCGCAAGCACCCCCTCAGATAGGCTTTCAACGTTTCCCACACTAGTGCCGGGGACCCCTCGGGGGCATTAGCCTGAAGAAATACCTGAAGTTGATCAGGGATTCTGTCATTAGGGCCAATCTGATCCAACCAAAAGGGGTGGATCTTCCATCTACGCGGTGTACCAGAACCGACCATGGAGACATCAAGTAATAGGGGAGAATGGTCAGATATAGCACGCGGCTCATAGGAGATCGTGGTGACCTGAGATAGAAGGAGCGAGTTACCACACGCCAGGTCGATTCTGGACAGCGCATGACGTCCCAAAGTGTGGCATGAGTACTGTCTAGTATGTGGGAACCTCTCACGGTATATGTCTACCCACCCCACCTCCCCCAGAAATGAGGAAAGGGAATCCCCACCAGTAGCCAGGACAGTACCTCTAGTGCTATGACGGTCTAGTGTAGGGTCGAGCACCATATTAAAATCGCCCATACAGAGGACCCGTGCTGAGGGATAATCAGCAGCAAAAGTGACAGCCTTATGTAATATATCCATAGAGGCGGGGGGGGGGGGGGGGTTATAGATGAAAAGAAACACATACGGGACATTGTTCAAGTATGCATGTACAAAGATGTAACGGCCCTGAGGGTCTCTACGGACCGTCACCGGATCCCACCTCACCAATCTACTAACCAGAACTGAAACCCCTCTAGAATATGTATAGAGAGTAACCCAGAGGTAGAAACAGAAGAGAATGTAGGCAGACCAGGACAGACCAGGAGGGAGCCCCTAGGGAAAGGGACAAGTCTGAGCACCAGAGATGAAGACAAGAGACAAGAGAGAGAGATTTAGAATGGAGAATAGTGTTGAGCGGCATAGGCCATATTCGAATTCGCGAATATTCGCGAATATATGGACGAATATTCGTCATATATTCGCGAATATTCGCATATTCGTTATATCCTCGTTTTATTTTCGCGTATGCGAAAATACACGCATGCGAAAATTAGCATATGTGGAAATTCGCATATGCGAAAATTAGCATATGCTAATTTTCGCATATGCGAATTTTCGCACGCCAGTCTCACACAGTAGTATTACAGCCTTCTTTACACCACACAAGCTGGAAGCAGAGAGGGGTGATCACTGTGATGTGTACTGTGAAAAAAAAAAAAAAACGAATATTCGTAATTACGAATATATAGCGCTATATTCGCGAAATTCGCGAATTCGCGAATATGCGATATTCGCGAATAATATTCGAATTGCGAATATTCGCGAGCAACACTAATGGAGAATGGCTAAGGGAGGGAGGGCAAGGGCAGCCGGGAAAGTAGAAAAAGGAAGGAGAAGAGGAACTAGAGGCAATTGGGAGAGAGGAGAAGAAGAACAAAAGAGAGAGCAGCATCAAATCCCTCGTGGGGAAGGGTACAATTATATATACAAGTCAAATTGCACACGGGCGGGGGGAGAGGGGGGGGGAAGGAGAGGAAGGGAAAGGGAAGGGTAAGAAGGATATGGATTGGGAGAGGGGTAAGAAAACATAACAAAATGAAGAGAGGTGTGGGGGAAAAAAGAAGGGGAGGGAGGGGGGGAAAGGAAAAAGGGGGGACGGTGCAGGTATAGGCTAATATGCCGGGGTGCACCCCAACGAGTGTCCACCAGAGGGGATGTGTATATTGCATAAAGTGGAGAGACCAGGGAGATGAGACACAAAAACAGTTCGGCACAGACATCCGGACATCGTCCACAGTATGAGTTATAGAGGTAGTCCAGGATAAAAATCCCCGTATGCCCCTGAGCGCACATACCGGAATGCCAGGGAGCTGAAACCTAGAAAAGGCGCAGCAGAGCATCCAACATGGTGCCCATAGCACAGTCCACGGTACAATCAGGTGGTCAGGTAGTAACAGAGGTCCGCCACAGAAACCGGTCCCATGTACCAGGAGGGGGGGGGGGGGGGAATACAGCATCAGGGCTTGGGGAGGGAGGTGGAAGTCCAGGGGACCAATTGGGAAGGGGGTGCCCAGGAATGGGAGAGGGGCACAGTACCTGCTCCGTGGCATAGAGGTCCCGAGCTGCAGCCATACATGAAGCAGGAGAAGAAAAGGGCCCCTAGAACCGTCCCAGTCCGAGTGCAAGATAGCAGGTCACAAGTCTATAGCGGGAGGTCCCGGATCAGCGCCGCCCGCGCAGCCTGTCATCCGCCTCAGCCGGGGAGGAGAAAAAGATGGCTCGGTCTCCGTCTACCACCCGGAGGCGTGCAGGATAAGCCATAGAATAGGGCACACCACGCTACCTCAGCCGAGCCTTCACCGATGTGAAGGAGGCCTTCTTGCGCTGCAGGTCAGATGAGAATTCAGGGAAAATGGATAACTTAGCATTGTGCAACTTGATTTCAGGAAGTCGTCTAGCAGAACGGAGAATCAGGTCTCTGTCGTTACAGTTGAGAAAGCGCGCCAACAGCGGGCGCGGGGGTGCCCCAGGAACCGGTTGCCTAGCAGGAACCCTATGCGCCCTCTCCACAGCATAGGCCACCGAAAACTGAGCGTCCGGGAAGAGTTCTTTTATCCAGGTTTCAACAAAGGCCCCGGGGTTCTGGCCCTCTGCCGGTTCAGGTAGGCCAATCACCCTGATGTTATTCCGGCGCAGCCGGTTCTCTAAATCATCATTTTTTCTGCCGGGCGCTCTCCAACTGCTCCTGCACCTCCCGGAGGGAAGAGGGCAAGGGCTACACAGAATCCTCTAGCGTTGAGACTCCGTCTCCGTTACCCGCTCACGGAGGGTCTGCATGTCCTGACGCAGGAGGCCGACGTCTACCCGTACCTCCTCCAATTTGCCGATAAGAGACGTCCGACAGTCTTGGATAGCCATGAGAAGGGTGTCACTAACCTCCCGCAGAGTTAGTTCAGGAGAGTCCGGGAGATCAGGCAGCAGGCTCTTCACCCCCGCTGCTGCAGAGCGCGCTCCGGCCTGCCCAGCGCCATCTTGTTTTTCAGCACGGGCATAATCTCGGAGCTTCTCGACCGCCGTGCGGTCTTTTTGTTTAGCCTGATCCGGTTGAGGAGGCATATTACGGGTCCTCAGTCGGGTTTGTGGGGTCAAAGTCTCCAGGATTCAGTCCAGGATAATGAAATTGCAGGTCCTAAGCGGGAGCACTTATACCATGAGACCGCTCATTTCAACCGCCAAGCCACGCCCCTTCCTCGACACCTTTGCCGCCGGAGTATCAACTGACTTTGAGAGACTCTGCAAACCCTCCAACAGACCTAAAGGCCAACATCCCAACAGAGAAAAGCCATCAAAGAACTGGCAGATGATCTCGACATCGTCATTAAATCAGCTGACAAAGGCGGCGGCATGGTCCTACTTAACAGAACAGACTACCTGAATGAATCACAAAGGCTCCTCTCCGACCGCACCTTCTACAGCAAGTTGTCAAGAAACCCCATCACTGACCAACAGAAAGAACTCAGCAAATTACTCAACCATGGTCTGACAGAGGGCATCATCACAAAGCAGGAGTACAACTATATTAACATCACAGAGCTGGACACCCCTTTGTTCTACTACCTGCCAAAAGTCCGCAAAGACCAAAATAACCCACTCGGCAGACCTATCATCGCCGGCATCAACTCCTTGACATCGAATCTGTCACAGTACGTGGACGTCATCCTACAGCCATACGTCCAAGCGCTACCCTCTTACACCAGGGACACCACAGACTTCATCAGCTCCATCCTCGAGGTTAAGTGGGAAAGTCACTACAGCCTGCTGACTATGGACATTACATCACTGTACACTATCATTGACCACCAACTGCGAATTGCTTCAGTATCCCACTTTCTTCAGAGTGATCCCACAATGCCACCACTCCAGCGCCAAATCATCTTGGACAGCATCCTCTTCATCCTGCAGAACAATACGTTCCAGTTCAACGGCAGCATCTACCACCAGTGCTGTGGCACAGCGATGGGGAGCCGATTCGCACCTAGTCTCGCTAACCTCTTCATGGGACACTTCGAAGATACTGTACTGTACAGACATGAACTGTTCAAACACTGCATACTGTACAAAAGATACATAGATGGCATCATCATCTGGGACAGCTCTAAGGAGAATCTTAACAACTTCCTCCTGTCCCTCAATGAAAACTCCTGGAACATCCAATTCACCTCTAACCACTCAGGGGACTCCATTGAATACCTGGATGTCATTGTCTACCACACCAAGGACAACCAGGTCCAGACTAAGACCTACTTCAAGTCAGTGGATGGGCTACCTAAACTATGACGGCTGCCACTTTAAGAAGTGGACACAAAACATCCCCTTTGGTCAATACAAAAGAATCAGAAGAAACTGCACCAAACCCTCAGACTTTGTGGACCAAAGTAGAATCCTGGACCAGCGTTTCAAATCCAAAGGCTACCCCACCTCACTCATCAACCAGAGCAAACTCAAGGCTAGCAAATTCTCACAGAAAGAGTGTTTGAAACCTAAGGTCACCAACAATGACCCACCTGAACATACCCACTCCTTCAACTTCATCACTACCTACAATGATGACCACAAGAGCATCAAGAAAATCATCATTGACCACTGGAAGACCCTCCTGCTGGACCCCTTCCTTAAAGACATTTTGCCACCAGACCTAATATCACTTTCAGAAAGAACAGGTCTCTCAAAAATATGCTGGCACCCAGTAAACTCAAAGCACCAAAGAAACAAGCTACCCTGCTGGACACCCCACCTATCATACAAGTGCAGCAAACCCCTCTGCAAATGCTGCAACAACATTGCGAATAAATGCACCAAGTTCACCTGCAGGATCACCAACATCACTTACCCCATCAAGAGTTTCATCAACTGCAGCACCTCCTACGTGATCTACCTCCTCGAGTGCCCCTGTGGTCTCCAGTACGTCGGACGTACCATCCAACCACTGAATCAGCGCATTAACAAGCATAGATCCAATGTCACCAAGGGGTACCAACTCCACAGTGTCTCTAGGCATGCAGCGGAAAAGCAGAGCAGTGACTTCAGGTGTCACACCATCACACCCATTGAACACATCTCCGCCGACACTGCCCACCGCTTCGCAGTACTGAGGAAACGTGAAAACTTCTGTATCTTCACCCTCAAAACCTTGACCCCCTCTGGTCTGAATGAATACATCGAAAACGTCACGTAATATATACCCTTAGTCCACCCACTGATGCCAGATAATGGCAGTACAAGGTCCCGATGACATCTTGACAGCCACACCAGAGGCCACCTCACAGCAAGCCGCTGCCAAAACCACCTGTCTCTCCCCTCCCCTTCAACTTCTTTACTCCCTTATATGTTTACAGCTCCTCCATGACAAGTTCCAAGTGTGTTCCGGACTTCGATGACAGCCGCACCAGATGCCTCCTCACTGCGGGACAAGCTGACAGCAAGCCGCCGCCAATACCTCCTGTCTCTCCCCTCCCCTTCTACCTCTTTACTCCCTTACAGGTTTCCAGCTCCTCCATGACAAGTTCCGACTGTGCTCCGGACTTCGATGACCTCCAGATTAGATGACAGCCCGCCCGGACGATGATAAAGTCTGACACCGGCATCCTGACAGCACTACAACACATCCCTCTTCGTGATTGGTCGCCGCCGGGACCTGCCCAGCAGCTATTGGTCCTAATATTCAAAATGGATTTGCCGCCGATGCTTCTAGGAATCTCCCGTAGAGGATATACACGTCTTCATTCTGATTGGCTGCCACCCGGACCGGTCCAACAGCCATTGGCTGACATTTTTTAACTTTATTCTGCCGCCACCAGCGACAAAGACTTGCAACCCAGATTTATACGTCCCCCCTCTGATTGGCTCATCTAAGATCTCGGACAGCCAATCAGCATCCAGCCCACTATCCCCCTACACACCTTTGGACTATATCTCCACACGGCCTATGTTCCCCTATGACAGCGTAACTGTACACAGCCAAGTACGGCTCGCTGCTGATTGGCCACCTCTTCACTTCTCGCAGCAAGCGGCCAATCAGCTTCAAGAAGCTCGTCTCCATTCATTCCCTACAGCGGCAACCCTGCACAGCGATGACAGCCTCCTCCTACGGCCTCCTGATTGGTCCCACGGACGCCGGCAGCTTCCTGATTGGTCGCCACCACGGACATTTCTCGCAGTTCAGTTTGAACTTCCAAATACTTCTGTAAAAGACTATACCTATGATTTTTTACATGTTTTATGTGGTTTTCATGCCCCTTCTTTGAATGTGTTTTATTATTTAGGTCTTTAATGCCCGGCCCTTACCTGGCCCCGGCATCTACCCCACATGACGTCACCAGCTTACCTGGTTTTGGCGCAATTTTTTCATGTATTTAAACACGTATACCTGTTACCTTGCCATACAGCAACCACCTGCAATTGAAAAAGGGAGCTGTGACTCCCAAAACGCGTCTTGCTTTATTTATTATTTTCTTTGTTTTCTTATGTTGTAAGAATAAATTATTTTGCATCAATACCCATGACTTGGGTTACTTCCTTGGGAGCGCCATCACAGCTTTTTTCTCCTATACTTTTACATTTCTCTACGGACTCTCCTCTGGGCTCCGTCCTCATGCTGCTGGCCTGCATACCAAGCTACCATCACCGGCAAGGAATACGCTACCCCTACCTGGGTACCCACCTACATCGGCTAAAGACCTACACTGGACCCGGAACTACCTCCGCTTTTTTTCCTCCATTTACTGCTGAGGGTGCGGGGAGGACACGGGTAGTGTATCCTCTGTGTCAGAGAGGCGATGGCAGGTAACCCCCAGGTCGTTCCACCCGGTAGCGACTCAACCTCTCTGGCAGCTGGGACAGGCTCGGGACACAAAAACAAGGCAAAGGCAAGGTCAGACGTAGCAGAAGGTCAGGGCAGGTGGCAACGGTTCGTAGTCAGGGGCAACAGCAAAGGGTCTGGATACACAGGCAATAGGCTCACAAGAAACGCTTTCACTGGCACAAGGCAACAAGATCCGGCGAGGACAGGTAGGGGAAGTGGGTTTTTAAGTGTAGGAGTGATTAGGAACTGATTGGGCCAGACACCAATTAATGGTGCACTGGCCCTTTAAATCTGAGAGACCCGGCGCGTGCGCGCCCTAGAGAGCGGGACCACACACGCCGGGACTGAGGAGACAGAGGACGGGGCAGGTGAGCAGAACTGGATGCGACCCGCCGCGCGGATCGCATCCCGCCGGAGGAATAAGAGCAGCACTCCCGGTCAGCGAGTCTGACCGGGGCGCTGCGAAGAGGAGCCGAACACCGCGAGCGCTCCGGGGGAGGAGAGGGACTCGGAGCGCTCGCCGTTACACACCTCGACAATATTTTAATAATGGGGACCCCTTTTTTTTATTACAACACTATTTTTACCCCTTAACCTATCTATTTCTTCTTCCATTACTGAATTAAGATCACCCTGTATAAAGATGGGGCAATTATTTTTCTCCTCGCAAAATTCTAATATCCCCTCTAACACCCTGTGCGTAAATGGAGGGGGTATATATACAAATGCAATTATACAGGTAAGCCCCTCTAAATTTCCATGCAAAACTACATACCTTCCATATTTATCTATACATTTGCCGTACAATTCCCATTTAATGTTTCTGTGAATTAAAACAGACACTCTCCTTGATTGTGATGTAAAACATGAGTGATAAATAAACGACCACCAATTTCTTTTTAACACCCCTATTGTTTCCTGCTTTAGGTGGGTTTCTATTAATCCTACTACTCCCGGTAAGTAATTCTTTATAACTTCCATAACTGCAACTCTTTTTACCTTATCTCCTAATCCGCTAATATTCCACGCTATCAAGCGTGTACCTAACTGTGTCATTTTATCCTTTTAGTTCTT
This sequence comes from Hyla sarda, assembly GCF_029499605.1. Classification (NCBI taxonomy): domain Eukaryota; kingdom Metazoa; phylum Chordata; class Amphibia; order Anura; family Hylidae; genus Hyla; species Hyla sarda. Next base: position 139,828,309 of record NC_079197.1, on the reverse strand, counting down.
CCGGCATTTTCGGCCGTATGCAGTTTCCCGACCGACGCGATCAACCACGTTTTTGCCTACGGTCGGGAAACCGCATACAGCCAAAAACGCAGCCGACCGGAGGCTCATAGACATGCATTAAATACGGTTCCCCTATACGGCTGAGTGCGGGCGCCACGATTAAGCCCCCTCCTCCCAGCCGTATACGGGAACTGTAAGTACAAAACATGGTGTGAAACCACCCTTAGACATGGATAAGTTCACCACACTTCTGTAGGTAATATTAAAGAAACCCTTGGCCCACAGCTAGATTTACCACTGTTCTGCTGTCAGTAGTAGTAAGTACAGTCCTGTAGTCAGGGGCGTAGCTAGAAGTCTGAAAGAACATTTTTGCATCCCGGAGTACTCCTTTAAGATATTTACTGTAAGCCAGTGTTTTCCAACTATGGCACCTCCAGCTGTTGCAAAACTACAACTCCCAGCATGCCCAAACAGCCTTTGGCTGTCCAGGCATGCTGAGAGTTGTAGTTTCACAACAGCTGGAGGTGTCATGTTGGTAAACACTGGCTTCTGAGGTCAGAGGATGTCACTATGCGCAACTTCTATGAAGTGAGCGCAGGAGTTAATGAACGGCGCTTTATGCCCCTTTTCTAACCCCCCGACCTCCTACATGCTCCTTTTCCCAACACCCTCCCCTCCTCCATGCTCCTTTTTCAGGGGGGTATTGGAAAAGGAGGTCAGAGGGGGGCTTATTCATGCTCCTCCATCCAACCCCCCCCCCCCCTGTCCTCCACGATGTTCCTTTTCCGAACCCCCCCCCCCATCTGTCCTCCATGTTCCTTTCCCCCCTCCCCTCTGCCATACTCCATGCCAGTGTTTCCCAACCAGGGTGCCTCCAGCTGTGGCCAAACTACAACTCTCAGCATGCCCAGACAGCCTTTGGCCGGCACCGTCTCCTGTGTCTTCTCCCGTCAGCGTCCCGCGTACGCAGGGTCACGTGTGGCTCAATCTCGGCCTCAGTAACAAGGCTGGGGCCCTAGTACAGGGCCTAAACTAGATCTCAGCCATGAGGTTTCAGGATCCGGAGGAGGCGCTAGCTCTCACTTCCTCCCATCATGCTCAGTGTCGATTTTAAATGTATTTTTGTGCTCTCTTTAAGTTGACATTAGAGATGAGCGAATTTACAGTAAATTCGATTCATCACGAACTTCTCGACTCGACAGTGGAGGACTTATCCTGCATAAATTAGTTCAGCTTTCAGGTGCTCCGGTGGCTGGAGACTCTCTCCTAGGACTGTATCCACCGGAGCACCTGAAAGCTGAACTAGTTTATGCAGGATAAGTCATCAACTGCCGAGCCGAGAAGTTCGTGACGAATCAAATTTACTGTAACTTTGCTCATCTCTAGTTAAAATATACCAGTAAGGTTAGGGTTAGGGTTAGGGTTTTCCCACAGAAGAGTTGTGTGGCTTATACAGTTTTAAATCTCATTTAGTACCCTCCTTAAGTTAAAATGTACCAGAAAGGTAGGGTTAGGGTTTTCCCAAGGAAGAGTTGTGTGGCTGATACGATTAAAAATTTGTATTATTCTGCTCTCCTTAAGTTGACATGTACAAGGAAGGTGGGGTCAGGGTCGTAGAGGAGTTGTGTGGCTCAAACTATTTTAAATGTCATTTGGTTCTCTCCATAAGTTAAAATGTACCAGGAAGGTTGGGTTAGGGTTTTCCCAAGGAAGAGTTGTGTGGCTGATACGATTTTAACCTCTTAAGGACCCAGGATGTACGGCGACGTCCCCGCGTTTTCCGGTCCCTGCCGTGCGCCGGGCAGAGATCGGAAGCGGATGCCGAGGGGGGCCATGTCTGCCCCCCATGTCAGCGATCGCCCCTGCGATCTGCGACGATACCGGGCTGATCGGGTCTCTGGGACCTGACCGCCCAGTAATTTTGCATGATCCCGGTTGCCACAGACAGCCAGGACCATGCTGGAGGCTAGGAGCGAGGTGGCAAGTCCGTCGGTTAGTTAACCGAACAATCGCGGGGGGGCGGTTACTTCCTCCTGCCCTGTCCGGCCCTGGTACTTACCTCGTCCCTGGATCCCGGCGGCGGAGACGGTGATGACAGGTGAGTTGATCTTCGGCTGCGTCGCGGGACCTTTGCAGCAGTCCAGACCGCCGTAAAGCAATCTGGACTGCTCCATCTGGCCCCCTTACACTACAAATCCCAGCATGCTCAGACAGCCCTTGGCGTCTGGGCATGCTGGGAGTTGCAGTTTTGCAACATCTGGAGGTCCATAGTTTGGAGACCACTGTGCCCTTCCAGATGTTACACATCCTCAGCATGCCCTTACTGTCCAGGAATACTGGGAGTTGTAGTTCTGTACCATCTGGCCCTTCAGATGTTGCAGAACTACAACTCCCAGCATGCCTGGACAGTTTTGGCATACTGGGAGTTGTAGTTTTGCAACATCTGGAAGGGCACAGATTGGGAACCACTGTATTAGTGGTCTGCAAACTGTAGTCCTCCAGATGTTGCAAAACTACAACTCCAAGCATACTGGGAGTCGTAGTTCGGCAACATCTGGCTCTAAAGATGTTGCCGAACTACTACTTCCAGCATGCCTGAGAATGTTTAGGAGTTGTGGAGGCACACTGGTTGGGAAACATTGTCTGTTTCCCAACCCATGTGCCTCCAGCTGTTGCAAAATAATAACTACCAGCATGCACTGATAGACTGTGCATGCTGGAAGTTGTAGTTTTGCAACAGCTGGAGGATCCCCCCCCCCCTCTGTGAATCTACAGGGTACATTCACATGGGCAGGGGGCTTACAGTGAGTATCAGGCTGCAAGTTTGCGATGCAGCAAATGTTGCGCGGCAGCCCAAACTCGCAGTGGGAAACTCGCTGTAATCCCCCGCCTGTGTGACTGTACCCTAAAAACACTACACTACACTACCACAAAATAAAATAAAGAGTAAAAAACACTACATATACACATACCCCTACACAGCCCCCCTCCCCTCCCCAATAAAAATGAAAAACATCTGGTACGCCACTGTTTCCAAAATGGAGCCTCCAGCTGTTGCAAAACAACAACTCCCAGTATTGCCGGTCAGCCGTTAACTGTCCAAGCATGCTGGGAGTTTTGCAACAGCTGGAGGCACCCTGTTTGGGAATCAAATGCGCATGGCGCTCTCTCACTTCGGAGCCCTGTCGTATTTCAAGGCAACAGTTTAGGGCCACATATGGGGTATCGCTGTGCTCGGGAGAAATTGCCTAAAAAATTTTTGGGGGGCTTTTTCTCCTTTCACCCCTTATGAAAAGGTGAAGTTGGGGTCTACACCAGCATGTTAGTGTAAAAAAAAAAATTGTTTACTCTAACATGCTGGTGTTGCCCTATACTTTTCATTTTGACAAGAGGTAAAAGGGAAAAAAGCCCCCCAAAATTTGTAATGCAATTTCTCCCGACTACGGAGATACCCCATATGTGGGCGCAAAGTGCTCTGGGGGCGCACAACAAGACCCAGAAGGGAGAGTGCACCATGTACATTTGAGGTGATTTGCACAGGGGTGGCTGATTGTTACAGCAGTTTTGTCTAGTTTCCAAAATGGTATGCCATGTGGGGGTTATTTTGCTGTCCTGGCACCATAGGGGCTTCCTAAATGCGACATGCCCCCCCCGAGCAAAATTTGCTCTCAAAAAGCCAAATATGACTCCTTCTCTTCTGAGCATTGTAGTTCGCCCGTAGTGCACTTCAGGTCAACTTATGGGGTACCTCCATACTCAGAAGAGATGGGGTTACAAATTTTGGGGGGTATTTTCTGCTATTAACCCTTGCATAAATGTGAAATTTGGGGGGGAAACACACATTTTAGTGATTTTTTTTTATTTTTATTTTTTACGTATGCAAAAGTCGTGAAACCTCTGTGGGGTATTAAGGCTCACTTAATTCCTTGTTACGTTCCTCAAGGGGTCTAGTTTCCAAAATGGTATGCCATGTGGGGGTTATTTTGCTGTCCTGGCACCATAGGGGCTTCCTAAATGCGACATGCCCCCGAGCAAAATTTGCTCTCAAAAAGCCAAATATGACTCCTTCTCTTCTGAGCATTGTAGTTCGCCCGTAGTGCACTTTAGGTCAACTTATGGGGTACCTCCATACTCAGAAGAGATGGGGTTACAAATTTTGGGGGGCATTTTCTGCTATTAACCCTTGCAAAAATGTGAAATTTGGGGGGAAACACACATTTTAGTGAAAATTTTTTTTTTTTTTTTTTACATATGCAAAAGTCGTGAAACACCTGTGGGGTATTAAGGCTCACTTAATTCCTTGTTACGTTCCTCAAGGGGTCTAGTTTCCAAAATGGTATGCCATGTGTTTTTTTTTGCTGTTCTGGCACCATAGGGGCTTCCTAAATGCAACATGCCCCCCAAAAACCATTTCTGAAAGACGTACTCTCCAAAATCCCCTTGTCGCTCCTTCGCTTCTGAGCCCTCTACTGCGCCCGCTGAACTTTTTACATAGACATGAGGTATGTGATTACTCGAGAGAAATTGGGCTACAAATATAAGTATACATTTTCTCCTTTTACCCCTTGTAAAAATTCTAAAATTGGGTCTACAAGAAAATGCGAGTGTAAAAAATGAAGATTGTGAATTTTCTCACTTTGCTGCTATTCCTGTGAAACACCTAAAGGGTTAAAATGCTGACTGAATGTCATTTTGAATACTTTGGGGGGTGCAGTTTTTATAATGGGGTCATTTGTGGGGTATTTCTAATATGAAGACCCTTCAAATCCACTTCAAACCTGAAATGGTCCCTGAAAAATAGTGAGTTTGAAAATTTTTTGAAAAATTGGAAAATTGCTGCTGAACTTTGAAGCCCTCTGGTGTTTTCCAAAAGTAAAAATTTTATGATGCAAACATAAAGTAGACATATTGTATTTGTGAATTAAAAAAATATTTGGAATATCCATTTTCCTTACAAGCAGAGAGCTTAAAAGTTAGAAAAATGCAAAATTTTCAAAATTTTCATCAAATTTTGGGATTTTTCACCAAGGAAGGATGCAAGGTACCACAAAATGTTACCACTATGTTAAAGTAGAATATGTCACGAAAAAACAATCTCGGAATCAGCATTCACTAGATTCAAATCCCTTTTCCGTGCTGTTAACCACCAGGAAGCAATCACCAAGACGGTTTACCGGTGGTACTACACCCCATCGAGATTACATCTTTTGGACCCATCACATTCCAACTTATGCTGGAGGGGCTGTGGAATGGTGGGCACACTATATCACACATTATGGGAATGTCCGAGGCTGTCAACTTTGTGGACTGGGGTTAATCTTTTGACAAACAGACTGACTTATATACATGCTGACCTTAACCGGGCAATGGTCCTCTTACTGATAGACATAGATTTGTTGCTCTTGGACGTGAGAACCCCGATTGCACATATATTCATGACGGCCAAACTACATATTACCAGGAACTGGAAAACAGACCCACTATGTGTGAAATAATCAGTACCGTTAACTTGACTTGTGATTATGAGAGAACTCACTGGCACACAACACACATGCCAAGTTTCTCAAACACTGGGAGAGATGGTTTTCAAGCCCTCACTATCCCAAACGGGCATTTACTGCTATCAGGTAGTTTGTTTCCTTTTTTCTTGATGTCTGTTACATGTGTTTTTTCCTTGGATAATTTACTACACTGTAATGACTGCGCACTTTATGAGTGTATGTTACACCAACCTGTTGTTTCATTCCATTATTGCTGTATTGATCCATTGTTTGATCTCCACTGTGTAGTGGACATGGTCATTTCTAGATGTAAATTGTTTTTGTTATTGAAATATTTTCAAAATAAAAACTTTTGAAAAAAAAAGACACAATGTGGAACCTATTGAATGTAGGCAAAGACCCTCGTTCCCCCACATTTAAGTGGTCGGTACGCAGAGTCAGCCCAAAGTGTATGTTACAGTGTGCGCTCCGGTCCCTGCTCCTGGACCTGCTCCCTGCTCACTGCCCCTGTCGCGGTCCACTAAGTCCCTGCGCGTCCCGGTAAGACACGCAGACCGGGAGCACAGAGTGATCCCCGACGGGGATGCGGTTAGCATGGCGGGAGGTTCCCGCTCACGCGCCGCATCCCGACACTAGCCCCTACCTTCTGCGGCTCCTCGTCTCCCCTCTGTGTCCCGGCGCGCGCGGCCCCGCTCTCTAGGGCGCACGCGCGCTGGCTTCATGAAATTTAAAGGGCCAGTGCACCATTAATTGGTGCCTGGCCCAAAGTGCACTATAAATGGTTCCTGCCCCTTCCTGCCCGCACAGAGGCTCAACCCACGACAAGCTTGTTGGTCCCTGTTCTTCGCTCGCTTCAACTTTGAGATCCACTTCCGTCCAGCTAGCAAGAACATTAGCGCAGATGCCCTCTCCCGCTCTGCTGATGTAGTGGGTGAAGATATTACTCTACAACATATAATTCCACCTGAGCACCTTATTGCCGTGGCACCTGTGGATCTTCGTCTTCTCCCTCCGGGTAAATCCTTTGTACCTCCTAGCCAACAGATGGAAGTCCTTAAGTGGGGGCACTCTTCCCTGCTGGCGGGTCATCCAGGTGTCCAAAAGACCCTTCAACTAATCTCCCGAAGATATTGGTGGCTCACTATGGCTAAGGATGTGTTTGAGTTTGTTCAAGCCTGTACAATCTCCGCACGGGACAAGTCGCCTCGTCAAAAGCCGGCTGGGCTGCTCCAACCTCTTCCTGTTCCTGAGACCCCATGGTCTCACATTGCCATGGACTTTGTGACTGACCTTCCTCCTTCCCAGGGTATGACGGTCATTTGGGTCGTTGTTGACCGTTTCTCTAAAATGGCACATTTCGTACCCCTACCAGGATTAACTTCTGCACCTCTGCTGGCAAAACATTTTTTCCTGCACATTTTTCGCCTTCACGGTCTTCCTTTGCATATTGTCTCTGATCGTGGGGTGCAATTTGTTTCTAAATTCTGGAGAGCTCTGTGTGGACGTTTAAAAGGGAAATTAGATTTTTCGTCCTCTCATCACCACCAAACTAACGGCCAAGTGGAACGCATAAACCAAGTCTTGGGGGAATATCTACAACATTTTGTATCTTCACGTCATGATGATTGGGCTGACCTTCTTCCTTGGGCGGAATTCTCTTGTAACTACAGGAATTCCTCCGCCTCCAACAAATCAACGTTTTTCGGACGCCATCCTCTACCCCCTCTGCCGTTATCTTCCTCTTCTTCTGTTCCTGCAGTTGATGGGCTCATCCAGGATTTTTCCTCCATTTGGTGAGAGACTCGCACCGCTCTTCTTAAAGCTTTGGCCCGCATGAAATCCCAAGCGGACAAGAAACACAGGGCCCCTCCTGTGTTTTCTCCAGGTGACAGAGTATGGCTCTCGGCCAAATACATCCGTTTTAGGGTACCAAGTTACAAACTAGGACCCCGTTACTTGGGTCCCTACAAGCTTCATCTTCCCTCCACTCTTAGGATCCCTAACTCATTCCATGTCTCCCTCCTCAAGCCAGCTATCTTTAACCGGTTCTCCCCCAAGGCCACCACTCCTAGTCCAGTGGCCGGCACGTCGGACATTTTTTCTGTCAAAGAAATCCTGGCTTCCAAGTTGATCCGGGGGAGAATATTTTTTTTTGGTCGACTGGGAAGGCTGTGGTCCTGAGGAGAGGTCTTGGGAACCGGAGAACATCTTGGACCGCAACCTTATCCTCAGGTTTCTGGGCACCAAGAAGAGAGGGAGACCTAAGGGGGGGGGGGGGTACTGTTACAGTGTGCGCTCCGGTCCCCGCTCCTGGACTGGAGCGCTCACTGCCCCTGTCCCGGTCCACTAAGTCCCTGCGCGTCCCGGTCAGACACGCTGACCGGGAGCGCAGAGTGATCCCCGGAGATGCGGTTAGCGTGGCGGGAGGTTCCCACTCACGCGCCGCATCCAGACACTGTCCCTTACCTTCTGTGGCTCCTCGTCTCCCATCTGTGTCCCGGCATGTGCGGCCCCACTCTCTAGGGCGCGCGCGTGCCGGCTTCATGAAATTTAAAGGGCCAGCGCACCATTAATTGGTGCCTGGCCCAAAGTGCCCTATAAATGGTTCCTGCCCCTTCCTGCCCTTGCCGGATCTTTGTGCCTCGTGGCAAGAGAAAGCGTTCCCTGTTATTAAAGTGTTCCCTGCCTGTTGCCGACCCTTGCCCGTGACCACCGCCTCTGAACCCGTGCTGCCTGCCTAGACCTGTTGCTAGTGACGACCGCTTCTGATCCTGTGCCGCCTGCCCTGACCTTTGCTACGTCCGACTACGCTTCTGCCTGTTCCTCCTGTACCTCAGCAACCAGAGGTGTTGAGTCGCTATCTGGTGGAACGACCTGGGGGCTACCTGCCGCAGCAAGACCATTCCGCTTTGCGGCGAGCTCTGGTGAAGACCAGTAGCGCCTTAGATTGCGTTCCCTGGGTACGGCCCACGCCATCACTCCTCTGGTCCAGTGGATCCACCTCCAGTCCCCTGTCCGGGCCGTTACAGTGTATTTTAAGATCCACACTTATATCTTAATGAAAAGACACAATGTGGAACCTGTTGATTGTAGGCAAAGACCCTCGTTCCCCCACATTTATGTGGTCGGTACGCAGAGTGAGCCCAAAGTGTATTTTAACATCCACGCTTATATCTTAATGAAAAGACACAATGTGGAACCTATTGAATGTAGGCAAAGACTTTCGTTCCCCCACATTTATGTGGTCGGTACGTAGAGTCAGCCCAAAGTGTATTTTAAGATCCACACTTATAGCTTAATGAAAAGACACAATGTGGAACCTATTGAATGTATGCTGTTGCGGTTCTAAGGTGATAATCCTGTCTGCAGCTCCACTTATTGTGGAAAATCCTGCATACTACACCAATTGTGATTTTAGAATTAGAGTAAGACAAACATGCCCCTCCCCCAACCATGTGCTCTCTTTGTTATTCCCCAAAATGGCCACCAACTATATGAAAAACGGAAGCAGGAAGTTCAGGCTAACACTATAGGTCCCAAATATGTTTGTAAAAGCACCCAGAAACACTGATTAAGTTTTGTACAACTATGAAATAATTGTACAAGGTATTTTGGCAGAAATGTCTTGTACCAGCAGTGTATCCAACCAAATTAACATTCACTCAGTAACCAGCAAAGTTGATAACATTTAATAAAATATTAATTATCTAAATCAAAGAAGACATACATACAACATACAAGCATTAATACAACAGTACATACCCTATGTTTAGCAAACTAGCATGAATCTACCCAAGTGATACATGAAATATTTAGTGTAGAAATGATACAATCAATATACTTATCCATCCTAGGCTTAAAGGGGTTATCCAGGAAAAAAACTTTTTTTTTATATATATATATCAACTGTCTCCAGAAAGTTAAACAGATTTGTAAATTACTTCTATTAAAAAATCTTAATCCTTTCAGTACTTATGAGCTTCTGAAGTAAAGGTTGTTCTTTTCTGTCTAAGTGCTCTCTGATGACACGTGTCTCAGGAAACGCCCAGTTTAGAAGCAAATTCATCAGAGAGCACTTAGACAGAAAAGAACAACCTTAACTTCAGAAGCTCATAAGTACTGAAAGGATTAAGATTTTTTAATAGAAGTAATTTACAAATCTGTTTAACTTTCTGGAGCCAGTTGATATATAAAAAAAAGTTTTTTCCTGGAATACCCCTTTAAGGAGCATAAAAATGCTCCCTTCTCGAAGGAAGATCCCAATAGAAAGAGAGCGAGGGCCATCTGGTTTCCTGTGAAATCCCCTAATGCCCCACCCCTTTGGCCTAATGTCCGCCTGCTCTCCTCACATAACCTGGAAAAACAGGTTCTCTAGCCCAGCCTACTGTTGCTGTATGTGACTAAGCTTTAGACCGTGGGGACAGGGAAATTTATACTAAATGATGGATATAAAAACACATAATTTCAATGTCCATAACATTCCACCTCTTGCTTTTACACCATAATTTACCAATGTTAGGTGATTCCCTAATTCCATGTCTGCTAGTTTACCAAACATACAACATGTATATCTCCATAAAACAAATACAAATTAATTATATTCCCCAGTTTCCCCATCCACCCAAATAATCCGGTGTTTGGTGTTCCATGGAGTTTTGAATCTAGGGCTAGGCGATTGTTAGAGCTTCAGCCCTTATTTGTAGCTTCTCTTGAGACAGTTTCTTTAAAGCGTCCTTGTGGTGGCCAAAGAATTTCCCAAAATGTGCTGGAGGGTATTCTTTGGTTCTGGGTTCTCCTGTCTCGCGATGTCATCCAAACCCAGTCTTGACAACTTGATCCTTGTCATCTTCCAACCACGGGATGCTGAGGAATGGGTAACCTTCTTCACTCCATTAGAAGCGCTGGTCATCTGGTCATCTCTCTGTGGTGATAGCAGGTATTGGAAGAAAATGTGGACGAATTTTGGCGCTGGAACTCTGGATATTAGGAAAATCAGGAACACATCCGCATTCCTTTCAGAGGCTTTATTGTGAATACATAAGCTACGCGTTTCTGGTCCGAACCGGACCCTTCGTCATGCAAGGTATATATACTTTGCCTGACGAAGGGTCCGGTTCGGACCAGAAACGCGTAGCTTATGGATTCACAATAAAGCCTCTGAAAGGAATGCGGATGTGTTCCTGATTTTCTTAATATCCAGAGTTTCAGCGCCAAAATTCGTCCACATTTTCTTCCAATACCTGCTATTACGTTACACTGGGACAGCGTGCCTGCTACCAGAGGACTGTGGCTGCGGACCTGGGAATTGTTAGCATACCACGCTTTTTAGGTGTTGTGCCCTGAGCGCAACGCCCTCCGGTGAGTTTAACCTTGAATACGTGTAAACTCAATTTTTAAACGTTCTTCACTAGGGGCGCAATTTCCCTCTTTCTTTTTTCCTCTCCCTTTATGTTTCATCTCTCTGTGGTGAGCTTGGATTCTTCTGATTGGAGGTCCATGGGTTGAGCGGGTTACACTGCCACTAATCTGCTGAACGGAAAATAAACAGGTTTTAGAGTCACTTTCCAACAATACAATTTTAGTATTTCCAGGCCCATCAGAGATTCTCTCCTGCCTGTGCTGATCAGTGAACCTTCGTAAAACCCAACACTAGACACAGTTGAACTCCACTCTGCATATCCATACTCACTTTCCCAGCATTATTCCAACCATTGCTAACTAATTTATGAGTTTGAGTGTTAACTCAGTCCCTCTAGGCATGTTGCCTTCTAAAGGAAAGGAATAGCTTTTGCTAACCCCCCCCCCCCACCTCTTGAAAAAATCTAAATGGTTAGTTAGTTTATCACTAATTTGTTTTCCCCAAAAATATGAGGAGGCTCCTGTAAATGTCAACCTAAACTAACAAAAGTATTGCCATTTTTACATGTAAGCCTATGCTATGACCCTAGTGGCCAGAAAAGAAAATGTAGTTGCACACAGTCCGTATCTTATGTGTCTCCATTGTTTTTCCTGTAAGATAAAACAAGTGAAACATTATTTACATGTAAAAGGAATGTGGCAATTTTACTCGTTAGTCTCCCTTCCCCCGTTTGCTAAACATGCAGATACCTAAGTATCCACCTTTACTGGAATAGCTTGGGTGACTTTTGCCTGATCAACAGGGGGCATAGAAGTTTCTGCCTGTAAGAGTATGGCTACTTGTGCACATAACTCCCTAAGCTTACCTTGAACCTGTTGTAGGAACATGTGTTTTGTAATGTCATTTTTCATGGGAATAGACAAGTGAGGTTTATTGGAGAAGCTGAGAGATTTCTCTGGAAACTGTTGTTTGGAGGAAGAATGTATATTTCCCTTCCCAGTCTGTTTGGGTTTACCTGGTTCCCTCTGCTTCATGTTTCCAGTAGAATAACAACATGTAGTACATTTAGCTGAACAGTGTTTCGTTTTGTTACCATGTGCCTTACAATATCTAGCGATATGGCCTGAAACTCCACATGCAAAACAAGACTTACCCTTTTAGCCGTATTTACTATCTGGGTCTCATTTTTCATAGATGATCTATACAGTTTTACTGCTAAAGACACACTTCTAACCTCCTAATCCAATTCGCTTTGTACTTTACATTGTTGTTATTCAATTTCTGTAATTCAAAACCAGCACTGGGACCTTCTACAATCTCACTCTCTAGCGCCCCCTTATTTGCACTTGAAACACAGAACTTTTCAAAGGGTAAATCTGCTGTGAAATGTGGCCGTGAATTATGGGAAGAGGCCACACCAGATACCATTTTGGGGAGCTCGCTTTTAGCAATCTCATTCCTCAACTCCTGGATCTCAGCATAAGACTGAGCCAGTTTTCCATCAGTATCTATACATTGGTTTTCCCATTCCAGTAATTCTGATTTCAACATGCAAATCTGCCTATCTCTATTACAAATAATCTGTATTTTTGTCTGCAACTCTTTCTCAAGTTCCTCATTTCTCTGCACCTCACATTTTAGGGCATGTAAAAGAATCCAACCAACTTCAGCCGCAGCTTGGCTCTCATTTTTGGGATAAATCCCTAAATCAAGCTTCAGAGCCATACCTCCTATCTCATCCCATATCTCTGGGTAAATCGGTGCACAATAGCGTACAAGCTCTTCTGCTATAACACTCCATTTTCCCATAGTGGTAGCCCAATGTGGTACAGCCCCAAATTTGGGCCTTCTATCCAACATCAATGCATAAAACTTCTTCCTAAGGAAACTCATTCTGAACAACAGAATCTCAAGTACAGTATCAGATGGCGGGACAATAACACGTGTTTGCAGTAAGCCTTACTAGTATATATTGTACCACTAACACATACACAAACAGGCTCCGCTGGGGTAACATGCACAAACACTTGTGTGTATTACCTCTCACACTAATGAAACACAGAAAATATAGTGTAGAGTTACAGCTCACACAACTAAGGGTACAATCACAATCTAGCAACACATGTACAACAGGAGACTTTCAATATGCTTTACAATCTGTGTCTAATAACTATCATGTACAAGCATATACAAGCAACCATTACCTACAAAAGCAATGCTATTGATTACCAGTGACAAATCACTAATGCAATACAAGTTACCCTTTAATAAGGAACACAAAGCAACAGTCTATGAGGATCCTGTATAACTAGTACAGTGCTACACGGGATAACCACATCTAAACAGATTAACTTATTGTATCATACAACAAAATCTGTAAGAGCTTCCTCCTGTCTAAGGTAATAATCCTTAGGTCACAGTTTAAGAATAAGTCTCTTGCAGACTCACTCAATTACAATGGGAACATATACTAATTTTATCAAAAAGATACACCAAATTAGAAAAGAAATTAAACTATTATTGTCAATATGGTTATTAACTGCCGATACTCAATTTCCAGCAAAATCCTGCCCGACTATGCCATTTGTTGCGGTTCTAAGGTGATAATCCTGTCTGCAGCTCCACTTATTGTGGAAAATCCTGCATACTACACCAATTGTGATTTTAGAATTAGAGTAAAACAAACATGCCCCTCCCCCAACCATGTGCTCTCTTTGTTAGTCCCCAAAATGGCCACCAAATATATAAAAAATGGAAGCAGGAAGTTCAGGCTAACACTATAGGTCCCAAATATGTTTGTAAAAGCACCCAGAAACACTGATTAAGTTTTGTACAACTATGAAATAATTGTACAAGATATTTTGGCAGAAATCTCTTGTACCAGCAGGGTATCCCACCAAATTAACATTCACTCGGTAACCAGCAAAGTCGATGACATTTAATAAAACATTAAAGGGGTACTCCCGTGGAAAACTTTCTTTTTTTTTTTTTTTTTTCTAAATCAACTGGTGCCAGAAAGTTAAACAGATTTGTAAATCACTTCTATTAAAAACTTTTAATCTTTCCAGTCTACTAAAGAGAAATCAAAAAAAGAAATGCATTTCCTCTGATGTCATGACCACAGTGCTCTCTGCTGACCTCTGCTGTCCATTTTAGGAACTGTCTAGTGCAGCATATCTTTGCTATGGGAATTTTTTCCTGCTCTGGACAGTTCCTAAATTGGACAGCAGAGGTCAGCAGAGAGCACTGTGGTCATGACATCAGAGGAAATGCCTTTCTTTTTTGGATTTCTCTTTAGTATATAGCCCCTAAAAAGTACTGGAAGGATTAAGATTTTTTAATAGAAGTGATTTACAAATCTGTTTAACTTTCTGGCACCAGTTGATAAAAAAATAAATAAATAAGGTTTCCATTGGAGTACCCCTTTAATTAGCTAAACCAAATAAGATATACATACAAGCATTAATACAATAATACATACTCAATGTTTAGCAAACTAGCATGAATCTACCCAAGTATACATAAAATATTTAGTGAAGAAATAATACAACAAATATACTTATCCATCCCAGGCTTAAGGAGCATAAAAATGTTCCCCTTTTGAAGGAAGATCCCAATAAAAAGAGAGCGAGGGCCAACTGCTTTCCTGTGAAATCCCCTAATGTCCCACCCCTTTGGCCTAATGTCCGCCTGCTCTCCTCACATAACCTGGAAAAACAGGTTCTCTAGACCGTGGGTCAGGGAAATTTATACTAAATGATGGATGTAAAAACATATAATTTCAATGTCCATAACAAAGGGAAAGACCCTCGTTCCCCCACATTTATGTGGTCGGTACGCAGACTCAGCCCAAAGTGTATTTTAGGATCCACGCTTATATCTTAATGAAAAGACACAATGTGGAACCTGTTTAATGTAGGCAAAGACTTTCGTTCCCCCACATTTATGTGGTCGGTACGCAGACTCAGCCCAAAGTGTATTTTAGGATCCACGCTTATATCTTAATGAAAAGACACAATGTGGAACCTGTTGAATGTAGGCAAAGACTTTCGTTCCCCCACATTTATGTGGTCGGTACGCAGACTCAGCCCAAAGTGTATTTTAGGATCCACGCTTATATCTTAATGAAAAGACACAATGTGGAACCTGTTGAATGTAGGCAAAGACTTTCGTTCCCCCACATTTATGTGGTCGGTACGCAGACTCAGCCCAAAGTGTATTTTAGGATCCACGCTTATATCTTAATGAAAAGACACAATGTGGAACCTGTTGAATGTAGGCAAAGACTTTCGTTCCCCCACATTTATGTGGTCGGTACGCAGACTCAGCCCAAAGTGTATTTTAGGATCCACGCTTATATCTTAATGAAAAGACACAATGTGGAACCTGTTGAATGTAGGCAAAGACTTTCGTTCCCCCACATTTATGTGGTCGGTACGCAGACTCAGCCCAAAGTGTATTTTAGGATCCACGCTTATATCTTAATGAAAAGACACAATGTGGAACCTGTTGAATGTAGGCAAAGACTTTCGTTCCCCCACATTTATGTGGTCGGTACGCAGACTCAGCCCAAAGTGTATTTTAGGATCCACGCTTATATCTTAATGAAAAGACACAATGTGGAACCTGTTGAATGTAGGCAAAGACTTTCGTTCCCCCACATTTATGTGGTCGGTACGCAGACTCAGCCCAAAGTGTATTTTAGGATCCACGCTTATATCTTAATGAAAAGACACAATGTGGAACCTGTTGAATGTAGGCAAAGACTTTCGTTCCCCCACATTTATGTGGTCGGTACGCAGACTCAGCCCAAAGTGTATTTTAGGATCCACGCTTATATCTTAATGAAAAGACACAATGTGGAACCTGTTGAATGTAGGCAAAGACTTTCGTTCCCCCACATTTATGTGGTCGGTACGCAGACTCAGCCCAAAGTGTATTTTAGGATCCACGCTTATATCTTAATGAAAAGACACAATGTGGAACCTATTGAATGTAGGCAAAGACTTTCGTTCCCCCACATTTATGTGGTCGGTACGCAGACTCAGCCCAAAGTGTATTTTAAGATCCACGCTTATATCTTAATGAAAAGACACAATGTGGAACCTATTGAATGTAGGCAAAGACTTTCGTTCCCCCACATTTATGTGGTCGGTACGCAGACTCAGCCCAAAGTGTATTTTAGGATCCTCGCTTATATCTTAATGAAAAGACACAATGTGGAACCTGTTGAATGAAGGCAAAGACTTTCGTTCCCCCACATTTATGTGGTTGGTACGCAGACTCAGCCCAAAGTGTATTTTAGGATCCACGCTTATATCTTAATGAAAAGACACAATGTGGAACCTGTTGAATGTAGGCAAAGACTTTCGTTCCCCCACATTTATGTGGTCGGTACGCAGACTCAGCCCAAAGTGTATTTTAGGATCCACGCTTATATCTTAATGAAAAGACACAATGTGGAACCTGTTGAATGTAGGCAAAGACTTTCGTTCCCCCACATTTATGTGGTCGGTACGCAGACTCAGCCCAAAGTGTATTTTAGGATCCTCGCTTATATCTTAATGAAAAGACACAATGTGGAACCTGTTGAATGTAGGCAAAGACTTTCGTTCCCCCACATTTATGTGGTCGGTACGCAGACTCAGCCCAAAGTGTATTTTAGGATCCACGCTTATATCTTAATGAAAAGACACAATGTGGAACCTGTTGAATGTAGGCAAAGACTTTCGTTCCCCCACATTTATGTGGTCGGTACGCAGACTCAGCCCAAAGTGTATTTTAGGATCCTCGCTTATATCTTAATGAAAAGACACAATGTGGAACCTGTTGAATGTAGGCAAAGACTTTCGTTCCCCCACATTTACGTGGTCGGTACGCAGACTCAGCCCAAAGTGTATTTTAGGATCCACGCTTATATCTTAATGAAAAGACACAATGTGGAACCTATTGAATGTAGGCAAAGACTTTCGTTCCCCCACATTTATGTGGTCGGTACGCAGACTCAGCCCAAAGTGTATTTTAGGATCCTCGCTTATATCTTAATGAAAAGACACAATGTGGAACCTGTTGAATGTAGGCAAAGACTTTCGTTCCCCCACATTTACGTGGTCGGTACGCAGACTCAGCCCAAAGTGTATTTTAGGATCCACGCTTATATCTTAATGAAAAGACACAATGTGGAACCTATTGAATGTAGGCAAAGACTTTCGTTCCCCCACATTTATGTGGTCGGTACGCAGACTCAGCCCAAAGTGTATTTTAGGATCCTCGCTTATATCTTAATGAAAAGACACAATGTGGAACCTGTTCAATGTAGGCAAAGACTTTCGTTCCCCCACATTTATGTGGTCGGTACGCAGACTCAGCCCAAAGTGTATTTTAGGATCCACGCTTATATCTTAATGAAAAGACACAATGTGGAACCTGTTGAATGTAGGCAAAGACTTTCGTTCCCCCACATTTATGTGGTCGGTACGCAGACTCAGCCCAAAGTGTATTTTAGGATCCACGCTTATATCTTAATGAAAAGACACAATGTGGAACCTGTTGAATGTAGGCAAAGACTTTCGTCCCCCCACATTTATGTGGTCGGTACGCAGACTCAGCCCAAAGTGTATTTTAGGATCCACGCTTATATCTTAATGAAAAGACACAATGTGGAACCTGTTGAATGTAGGCAAAGACTTTCGTTCCCCCACATTTATGTGGTCGGTACGCAGACTCACCCCAAAGTGTATTTTAGGATCCACGCTTATATCTTAATGAAAAGACACAATGTGGAACCTGTTGAATGTAGGCAAAGACTTTCGTTCCCCCACATTTATGTGGTCGGTACGCAGACTCAGCCCAAAGTGTATTTTAGGATCCACGCTTATATCTTAATGAAAAGACACAATGTGGAACCTGTTGAATGTAGGCAAAGACTTTCGTCCCCCCACATTTATGTGGTCGGTACGCAGACTCAGCCCAAAGTGTATTTTAGGATCCTCGCTTATATCTTAATGAAAAGACACAATGTGGAACCTGTTGAATGTAGGCAAAGACTTTCGTTCCCCCACATTTATGTGGTCGGTACGCAGACTCACCCCAAAGTGTATTTTAGGATCCACGCTTATATCTTAATGAAAAGACACAATGTGGAACCTGTTGAATGAAGGCAAAGACTTTCGTTCCCCCACATTTATGTGGTTGGTACGCAGACTCAGCCCAAAGTGTATTTTAGGATCCACGCTTATATCTTAATGAAAGGACACAATGTGGAACCTGTTGAATGTAGGCAAAGACTTTCGTTCCTCCACATTTATGTGGTCGGTACGCAGACTCAGCCCAAAGTGTATTTTAGGATCCACGCTTATATCTTAATGAAAAGACACAATGTGGAACCTGTTGAATGTAGGCAAAGACTTTCGTTCCCCCACATTTATGTGGTCGGTACGCAGACTCAGCCCAAAGTGTATTTTAGGATCCACGCTTATATCTTAATGAAAAGACACAATGTGGAACCTGTTGAATGTAGGCAAAGACTTTCGTTCCCCCACATTTATGTGGTCGGTACGCAGACTCAGCCCAAAGTGTATTTTAGGATCCTCGCTTATATCTTAATGAAAAGACACAATGTGGAACCTGTTGAATGTAGGCAAAGACTTTCGTTCCCCCACATTTATGTGGTCGGTACGCAGACTCAGCCCAAAGTGAATTTTAGGATCCACGCTTATATCTTAATGAAAAGACACAATGTGGAACCTGTTGAATGTAGGCAAAGACTTTCGTTCCCCCACATTTATGTGGTCGGTACGCAGACTCAGCCCAAAGTGTATTTTAGGATCCACGCTTATATCTTAATGAAAAGACACAATGTGGAACCTGTTGAATGAAGGCAAAGACTTTCGTTCCCCCACATTTATGTGGTTGGTACGCAGACTCAGCCCAAAGTGTATTTTAGGATCCACGCTTATATCTTAATGAAAAGACACAATGTGGAACCTGTTGAATGTAGGCAAAGACTTTCGTTCCCCCACATTTATGTGGTCGGTACGCAGTCTCAGCCCAAAGTGTATTTTAGGATCCACGCTTATATCTTAATGAAAAGACACAATGTGGAACCTGTTGAATGTAGGCAAAGACTTTCGTTCCCCCACATTTATGTGGTCGTACGCAGACTCAGCCCAAAGTGTATTTTAGGATCCACGCTTATATCTTAATGAAAAGACACAATGTGGAACCTGTTGAATGTAGGCAAAGACTTTCGTTCCCCCACATTTATGTGGTCGGTACGCAGACTCAGCCCAAAGTGTATTTTAGGATCCTCGCTTATATCTTAATGAAAAGACACAATGTGGAACCTGTTGAATGTAGACAAAGACTTTCGTTCCCCCACATTTATGTGGTCGGTACGCAGACTCAGCCCAAAGTGTATTTTAAGATCCACGCTTATATCTTAATGAAAAGACACAATGTGGAACCTATTGAATGTAGGCAAAGACTTTCGTTCCCCCACATTTATGTGGTTGGTACGCAGACTCAGCCCAAAGTGTATTTTAGGATCCACGCTTATATCTTAATGAAAAGACACAATGTGGAACCTGTTGAATGTAGGCAAAGACTTTCGTTCCCCCACATTTATGTGGTCGGTACGCAGACTCAGCCCAAAGTGTATTTTAGGATCCACGCTTATATCTTAATGAAAAGACACAATGTGGAACCTGTTGAATGTAGGCAAAGACTTTCGTTCCCCCACATTTACGTGGTCGGTACGCAGACTCAGCCCAAAGTGTATTTTAGGATCCACGCTTATATCTTAATGAAAAGACACAATGTGGAACCTATTGAATGTAGGCAAAGACTTTCGTTCCCCCACATTTATGTGGTTGGTACGCAGACTCAGCCCAAAGTGTATTTTAGGATCCACGCTTATATCTTAATGAAAAGACACAATGTGGAACCTGTTGAATGTAGGCAAAGACTTTCGTTCCCCCACATTTATGTGGTCGGTACGCAGACTCAGCCCAAAGTGTATTTTAGGATCCTCGCTTATATCTTAATGAAAAGACATAGGGGGAGATTTATCAAAACCTGTGCAAAGGAAAAGTTTCCCAGTTTCCCATAGCAACCAATCAGATTGCTCCTTTGATTTTGCCGAGGCCATGTTAAAAATGAAAGAAGCGAGCTGATTGGTTGCTATGGGCAACTGGGAAACTTTTCCTCTGGACAGGTTTTGATAAATCTCCCCCATAATGTGAAACATGTTGAATGTAGGCAAAGACTTATGAGAATATAGGGTATATATACGGGTCTGCAGAGACAATAAATATATTTAGGGTACTTATGAGAATATAGGGTATATATACGGGTCTGCAGAGACAATAAATATATTTAGGGTACTTATGAGAATATAGGGTATATATACGGGTCTGCAGAGACAATAAATATATTTAGGGTACTTATGAGAATATATGGTATATATACGGGTCTGCAGAGACAATAAATCTCTTTAGGGTACTTATGAGAATATAGGGTATCTATACGGGTTTGCAGAGACAATAAATCTCTTTAGGGTACTTATGAGAATATAGGGTATATATACGGGTCTGCAGAGACAATAAATCTCTTTAGGGTACTTATGAGAATATAGAGTATATATATACGGGTCTGCAGAGACAATAAATCTCTTTAGGGTACATATGAGAATATAGGGTATATATATACAGGTCTGCAGAGACAATAAATCTCTTTAGGGTATATATGAGAATATAGGGTATATATACAGGTCTGCAGAGACAATAAATCTCTTTAGGGTACATATGAGAATATACGGTATATATACGGGTCTCCAGAGACAATAAATCTCTTTAGGGTACATATGAGAATATAGGGTATATATACGGGTCTGTAGAGACAATAAATATATTTAGGGTACATATGAGAATATAGGGTATATATACGGGTCTGCAGAGACAATAAATCTCTTTAGGTTACATATGAGAATATAGGGTATATATACGGGTCTGCAGAGACAATAAATCTCTTTAGGGTACTTATGAGAATATAGGGTATATATACGGGTCTGCAGAGACAATAAATCTCTTTAGGGTATATATGAGAATATAGGGTATATATACGGGTCTGCAGAGACAATAAATCTCTTTAGGGTACATATGAGAATATAGGGTATATATACGGGTCTGCAGAGACAATAAATATATTTAGGGTACATATGAGAATATAGGGTGTATATATACGGGTCTGCAGAGACAATAAATCTCTTTAGGGTACATATGAGAATATAGGGTATATATACGGGTCTGTAGAGACAATAAATCTCTTTAGGGTACATATGAGAATATAGGGTATATATATATACGGGTTTATGGTACATGAGACTATAGGGTATATATACAGGTCTGCAGAGACAATAAATATATTTAGGGTACATATGAGAATATAGGGTATATATACGGGTCTGCAGAGACAATAAATCTCTTTAGGTTACATATGAGAATATAGGGTATATATACGGGTCTGCAGAGACAATAAATATCTTTTGGGTACATATGAGAATATAGGGTATATATACGGGTCTGTAGAGACAATAAATCTCTTTAGGGTATATATGAGAATATAGGGGTATATATACAGGTCTGTAGAGACAATAAATCTCTTTAGGGTATATATGAGAATATAGGGTATATATACAGGTCTGTAGAGACAATAAATATATTTAGGGTATATATGAGAATATAGGGTATATATACGGGTCTGTAGAGACAATAAATATATTTAGGGTACATATGAGAATATAGGGTATATATACGGGTCTGCAGAGACAATAAATATATTTAGGGTACATATGAGAATATAGGGTATATATACGGGTCTGCAGAGACAATAAATATATTTAGGGTACATATGAGAATATAGGGTATATATACGGGTCTGTAGAGACAATAAATATCTTTAGGGTACATATGAGAATATAGGGTATATATACGGGTCTGCAGAGACAATAAATATCTTTAGGGTATATATGAGACTATAGGGTATATATACGGGTCTGTAGAGACAATAAATATCTTTTGGGTATATATGAGAATATAGGGTATATATACGGGTCTGTAGAGACAATAAATATCTTTTGGGTATATATGAGAATATAGGGTATATATACGGGTCTGTAGAGACAATAAATATATTTTGGGTATATATGAGAATATAGGGTATATATACGGGTCTGTAGAGACAATAAATATATTTTGGGTATATATGAGAATATAGGGTGTATATATACGGGTCTGCAGAGACAATAAATATCTTTAGGGTATATATGAGAATATAGGGTATATATACGGGTCTGCAGAGACAATAAATATATTTAGGGTATATATGAGAATATAGGGTATATATATACGGGTCTGCAGAGACAATAAATATCTTTAAGGTATATATGAGAATATAGGGTATATATACAGGTCTGCAGAGACAATAAATATATTTAGGGTATATATGAGAATATAGGGTATATATACGGGTCTGCAGAGACAATAAATATCTTTAGGGTATATATGAGAATATAGGGTATATATACGGGTCTGCAGAGACAATAAATATCTTTAGGGTATATATGAGAATATAGGGTATATATACGGGTCTGCAGAGTATATATATATGTGTAGTATATATGTGTGTGTGTATATAGAACAGGTCATGCACCCCTCAGCCATGAGTCCCTGGCCTGCTACCACCTTACCTTGGGCATCTCCCCTGCTGGTCAGGACACCGATCGTTTTCCCTACTACTGACAGGTTCCCAAAAAACTTTTGCGGCTGAGCCATGATTGCGGATCCCTTCCCTGTATACTTTCGCAATAAATACCCTTCTATACTTCTGTTTATTTATATATAAATCTGTTTATACAACAACAGAAATATAAGTATTTATTACACCAAATGTACAAAGAAAATATATGGCTGTCAATGGAATAAAGAGAACGGAGGCGGTGACGTGCGGGAGCGGTGCGGGAGTCTGTGACGATCCTTCTGCTCAGAAACCGGGGATGAAGTGACGGGCGGCACGGACACGCCCCCTCATCTATATAGCCACGCCCATCGTCTCCAGGGAAACTGAAAGCGTCAACGAATTACGTGACGTGGAGGAGGGGGCGGGGCCTGGGGCAGAGGCCGGTGTGACCCATGCGTCCGCTCCTCCCCCAGCTCTCCGAACATTTCCGAAGCTAGAGCTGGGGGAGGGCAGAGCAAGGGGGAGGGAGGAGATTCACGCCCCCTCCATCATCTCCCCTCCCTGAGCTCGGCTGGACGTAGATCTCTACGGCACGCCCCCTCCCTGAGGACATAGATAGCAACGGCACGCCCCCTCCATGAGGACATAGATAGCAACGGCACGCCCCCTCCCTGAGGACATAGATAGCAACGGCACGCCCCCTCCATGAGGACATAGATAGCAACGGCACGCCCCCTCCATGAGGACATAGATAGCAACGGCACGCCCCCTCCCTCATCTCCCCTCCCAATGAGCTCTATGTGTAAAGGGGAACATACTGTACGGGCTAAAGGGGGACATACTGTACGGGCTAAAGGGGGACATACTGTACGGGCTAAAGGGGGACATACTGTACGGGCTAAAGGGGGACATACTGTACGGGCTAAAGGGGGACATACTGTACGGGCTAAAGGGGAACATACTGTACAGGCTAAAGGGGAACATACTGTACAGGCTAAAGGGGA
Organism: Hyla sarda; assembly: GCF_029499605.1. Lineage (NCBI taxonomy): Eukaryota > Metazoa > Chordata > Amphibia > Anura > Hylidae > Hyla > Hyla sarda. The sequence goes on along the minus strand of NC_079197.1, from coordinate 139,804,709 downwards.
ACATACTGTACAGGCTAAAGGGGAACATACTGTACGGGCTAAAGGGGAACATACTGTACAGGCTAAAGGGGAACATACTGTACGGGCTAAAGGGGAACATACTGTACGGGCTAAAGGGGGACATACTGTACGGGCTAAAGGGGGACATACTGTACGGGCTAAAGGGGGACATACTGTACGGGCTAAAGGGGAACATACTGTACAGGCTAAAGGGGAACATACTGTACGGGCTAAAGGGGAACATACTGTACAGGCTAAAGGGGAACATACTGTACGGGCTAAAGGGGAACATACTGTACAGGCTAAAGGGGAACATACTGTACGGGCTAAAGGGGAACATACTGTACAGGCTAAAGGGGAACATACTGTACGGGCTAAAGGGGAACATACTGTACAGGCTAAAGGGGGACATACTGTACGGGCTAAAGGGGAACATACTGTACGGGCTAAAGGGGGACATACTGTACGGGCTAAAGGGGGACATACTGTACGGGCTAAAGGAGGACATACTGTACGGGCTAAAGGAGGACATACTGCACGGGCTAAAGGGAGACATACTGCACGGGCTAAAGGGGGACATACTGTACGGGCTAAAGGGGGACATACTGTACAGGCTAAAGGGGAACATACTGTACAGGCTAAAGGGGGACATACTGTACGGGCTAAAGGGGGAGATACTGTACGGGCTAAAGGGGGACATACTGTACGGGCTAAAGGGGGACATACTGTACGGGCTAAAGGGGGACATACTGTACAGGCTAAAGGGGGACATACTGTACGGGCTAAAGGGGGACATACTGTACGGGCTAAAGGGGGACATACTACACGGGCTAAAGGGAGACATACTGTACGGGCTAAAGGGAGACATACTGCACGGGCTAAAGGGAGACATACTGTACGGGCTAAAGGGGAACATACTGTACGGGCTAAAGGGGGACATACTGTACGGGCTAAAGGGGGACATACTGTACGGGCTAAAGGGGGACATACTGTACGGGCTAAAGGGGAACATACTGTACAGGCTAAAGGGGAACATACTGTACGGGCTAAAGGGGAACATACTGTACAGGCTAAAGGGGAACATACTGTACGGGCTAAAGGGGAACATACTGTACAGGCTAAAGGGGAACATACTGTACGGGCTAAAGGGGAACATACTGTACAGGCTAAAGGGGAACATACTGTACGGGCTAAAGGGGGACATACTGTACGGGCTAAAGGGGGACATACTGTACGGGCTAAAGGGGGACATACTGTACGGGCTAAAGGGGAACATACTGTACAGGCTAAAGGGGAACATACTACACGGGCTAAAGGGGGGACATACTGTACGGGCTAAAGGGGAACATACTGTACGGGCTAAAGGGGAACATACTGTACGGGCTAAAGGGGGACATACTGTACGGGCTAAAGGGGAACATACTGTACGGGCTAAAGGGAGACATACTGTACGGGCTAAAGGGGAACATACTACACGGGCTAAAGGGGGACATACTGTACGGGCTAAAGGGGGACATACTGTACGGGCTAAAGGGGAACATACTGTACGGGCTAAAGGGAGACATACTGTACGGGCTAAAGGGGGACATACTACACGGGCTAAAGGGGGGACATACTGTACGGGCTAAAGGGGGGACATACTGTACGGGCTAAAGGGGAACATACTGTACGGGCTAAAGGGGGGACATACTGTACGGGCTAAAGGGGAACATACTGTACAGGCTAAAGGGGGACATACTGTACGGGCTAAAGGGGAACATACTGTACAGGCTAAAGGGGAACATACTACACGGGCTAAAGGGGGACATACTGTACGGGCTAAAGGGGGACATACTGTACGGGCTAAAGGGGAACATACTGTACGGGCTAAAGGGGGACATACTGTACGGGCTAAAGGGAGACATACTGTACGGGCTAAAGGGGAACATACTGTACAGGCTAAAGGGGGACATACTGTACGGGCTAAAGGGAGACATACTGTACGGGCTAAAGGGGAACATACTACACGGGCTAAAGGGGGACATACTGTACGGGCTAAAGGGGGACATACTGTACGGGCTAAAGGGGAACATACTGTACGGGCTAAAGGGGGGACATACTGTACGGGCTAAAGGGAGACATACTGTACGGGCTAAAGGGGAACATACTACACGGGCTAAAGGGGGACATACTGTACGGGCTAAAGGGGAACATACTGTACGGGCTAAAGGGGGACATACTGTACGGGCTAAAGGGAGACATACTGTACGGGCTAAAGGGGAACATACTACACGGGCTAAAGGGGGACATGCTGTACGGGCTAAAGGGGGACATACTGTACGGGCTAAAGGGGGACATACTGCACGGGCTAAAGGGGGACATACTACACGGGCTAAAGGGGGACATACTGTACGGGCTAAAGGGGGACATACTGTACAGGCTACAGGGGAACATACTACACGGGCTAAAGGGGAACATACTGTACGGGCTAAAGGGAGACATACTGCACGGGCTAAAGGGGAACATACTGTACGGGCTAAAGGGGGACATACTACACGGGCTAAAGGGAGACATACTGTACGGGCTAAAGGGAGACATACTGCACGGGCTAAAGGGGGACATACTGTACGGGCTAAAGGGGGACATACTGTACGGGCTAAAGGGAGACATTACTGCACGGGCTAAAGGGGAACATACTGTACGGGCTAAAGGGAGACATACTGCACGGGCTAAAGGGGGAACATACTGTACGGGCTAAAGGGGGACATACTGTACGGGCTAAAGGGGGGACATACTGTACGGGCTAAAGGGAGACATACTGCACGGGCTAAAGGGGGACATACTGTACGGGCTAAAGGGGGACATACTGTACGGGCTAAAGGGGGACATACTGTACGGGCTAAAGGGGGACATACTGTACGGGCTAAAGGAGGACATACTGCACGGGCTAAAGGGGGACAATTTTATATTTTTGTATAGTCCCCCACATTAGGTTGGCAGTATAGTTCCCCCCATATTGGGTGCAGTATAGTCTCCCATATTAGGTTCAGTATAGTTCCCCCATATTAGGTGCAGTATAGTTCCCCCACATTAGGGGCAGTATAGTCCCCCACATTAGGTGCAGTATACAGTAGTTCCCCCACATTAGGTGCAGTATACAGTAGTTCCCCCACATTAGGTGCAGTATACAGTAGTTCCGCCACATTAGGTGCAGTATACAGTAGTCCCCCACATTAGGTGCAGTATACAGTAGTCCCTTACATTAGGTGCAGCATACAGTAGTCCCCCACATTAGGTGCAGTATACAGTAGTTCCCCACATTAGGTGCAGTATAAAGTAGTTCCCCACATTAGGTGCAGTATACAGTAGTCCCCCACATTAGGTGCAGTATAAAGTAGTTCCCCACATTAGGTGCAGTATACAGTAGTCCCACACATTAGGTGCAGTATACAGTAGTCCCCCACATTAGGAGCAGTATACAGTAGTCCCCCACATAAGTTGCAGTATACAGTAGTCCCCCACATTAGGTGCAGTATACAGTAGTCCCCCACATTAGGTGCAGTATACAGTAGTTCCCCACATTAGGTGCAGTATACAGTAGTCCCCCACATTAGGTGCAGTATAAAGTAATTCCCCATATTAGGTGCAGTAAAACATACAGTAGTCCCCCACATTAGGTGCAGTATACATACAGTAGTCCCCCACATTAGGTGCAGTATACAGTAGTCCCCCACATTAGGTGCAGTATACAGTAGTCCCCCACATTAGGTGCAGTATACAGTAGTCCCCCACATTAGGTGCAGTATACAGTAGTCCCACACATTAGGTGCAGTATACAGTAGTCCCCCACATTAGGTGCAGTATACAGTAGTCCCCCACATTAGGTGCAGCATACAGTAGTCCCCCACATTAGGTGCAGTATACAGTAGTTCCCCACATTAGGTGCAGTATAAAGTAGTTCCCCACATTAGGTGCAGTATACAGTAGTCCCCCACATTAGGTGCAGTATAAAGTAGTTCCCCACATTAGATGCAGTATACAGTAGTCCCCCACATTAGGAGCAGTATACAGTAGTCCCCCACATAAGTTGCAGTATACAGTAGTCCCCCACATTAGGTGCAGTATACAGTAGTCCCCCACATTAGGTGCAGTATACAGTAGTTCCCCACATTAGGTGCAGTATACAGTAGTCCCCCACATTAGGTGCAGTATAAAGTAATTCCCCATATTAGGTGCAGTATACATACAGTAGTCCCCCACATTAGGTGCAGTATACATACAGTAGTCCCCCACATTAGGTGCAGTATACAGTAGTCCCCCACATTAGGTACAGTATACAGTAGTCCCCCACATTAGGTGCAGTATACAGTAGTCCCCCACATTAGGTGCAGTATACAGTAGTCCCACACATTAGGTGCAGTATACAGTAGTCCCCCACATTAGGAGCAGTATACAGTAGTCCCCCACATAAGTTGCAGTATACAGTAGTCCCCCACATTAGGTGCAGTATACATACAGTAGTCCCCCACATTAGTTGCAGTATAAAGTAGTTCCCCACATTAGGTGCAGTATACAGTAGTCCCCCACATTAGGTGCAGTATAAAGTAGTTCCCCACATTAGGTGCAGTATACAGTAGTTACCCCACATTAGGTGCAGTATAAAGTAGTCCCCCATATTAGGTGCAGTATACAGTAGTCCCCCACATTAGGTGCAGTATAAAGTAGTTCCCCTCATTAGGTGCAGTATACAGTAGTCCCCCATATTAGGTGCAGTATACAGTAGTCCCCCACATTAGGTGCAGTAAACAGTAGTCCCCCACATTATGTGCAGTAAACAGTAGTCCCGCACATTAGGTGCAGTATACAGTAGTCCCCCACATTAGGTGCAGTATACAGTAGTCCCACTCATTAGGTGCAGTATACAGTAGTCCCCCACATTAGGTGCAGTATACAGTAGTCCCCACACATTAGGTGCAGTATACAGTAGTTCCCCCACATTAGGAGCAATATACAGTAGTCCCACACATTAGGTGCAGCATACAGTAGCCCCCCACATTAGGAGCAGTATACTGTAGTCCCCCACATAAGTTGCAGTATACAGTAGTCCCCCACATTAGGTGCAGTATACAGTAGTCCCCCACATTAAGTGCAGTATACAGTAGTCCCCCACATTAGGTGCAGTATACATACAGTAGTCCCCCACATTAGGTGCAGTATACAGTAGTCCCCCACATTAGGTGCAGTATACAGTAGTCCCCCACATTAGGTGCAGTATACAGTAGTCCCCCACATTAGGTGCAGTATACAGTAGTCCCACACCTTAGGTGCAATATACAGTAGTCCCCCACATTAGGAGCAGTATACAGTAGTCCCCCACATAAGTTGAAGTATACAGTAGTCCCCCACATTAGGTGCAGTATACAGTAGTCCCCCACATTAGGTGCAGTATACAGTAGTCCCACACATTAGGTGCAATATACAGTAGTCCCCCACATTAGGAGCAGTATACAGTAGTCCCCCACATAAGTTGCAGTATACCGTAGTCCCCCACATTAGGTGCAGTATAAAGTAGTTCCCTATATTAGGTGCAGTATACAGTAGTCCCCCACATTAGGTGCAGTATACAGTAGTCCCCCACATTAGGAGCAGTATACAGTAGTCCCCCACATAAGTTGCGGTATACAGTAGTCCCCCACATTAGGTGCAGTACACAGTAGTCCCCCCACATTAGGAGCAGTATACAGTAGTCCCCCACATAAGTTGCAGTATACAGTAGTCCCCCACATTAGGTGCAGTATAAAGTAGTTCCCCACATTAGGTGCAGTATAAAGTAGTCCCCCACATTAGGTGCAGTATACAGTAGTCCCCCACATTAGGTGCAGTATACAGTAGTCCCCCACATAAGTTGCAGTATACAGTAGTCCCCCACATTAGGTGCAGTATACATACAGTAGTTCCACACATTAGGTGCAGTATAAAGTAGTCCCCGACATTAGGTGCAGTATAAAGTAGTTCCTCACATTAGGTGCAGTATACAGTAGTCCCCCACATTAGGAGCAGTATACAGTAGTCCCCCACAAAAGTTGCAGTATACAGTAGTCCCCCACATTAGGTGCAGTATAAAGTAGTTCCCCACATTAGGTGCAGTATACAGTAGTCCCCCACATTAGGTGCAGTATAAAGTAGTTCCCCACATTAGGTGCAGTATACAGTAGTCCCCCACATTAGGTGCAGTATACAGTAGTTACCACACATTAGGTGCAGTATACAGTAGTTCCCCCACATTAGGTGCAGTATACAGTAGTCCCCCACATTAGGAGCAGTATACAGTAGTTCCCCACATAAGTTGCAGTATACAGTAGTCCCCCACATTAGGTGCAGTATACATACAGTAGTCCCCCACATTAGGTGCAGTATAAAGTAGTTCCCCACATTAGGTGCAGTATACAGTAGTCCACCACATTAGGTGCAGTATAAAGTAGTTCCCCACATTAGGTGCAGTATACAGTAGTCCCCCACATTAGGTGCAGTATACAGTAGTTACCACACATTAGGTGCAGTATACAGTAGTCCCCCACATTAGGTGCAGTATACAGTAGTCACCCATATTAGGTGCAGTATACAGTAGTCCCCCACATTAGGTGCAGTATACAGTAGTTCCCCACATTAGGTGCAGTATACAGTAGTCCCTCACATTAGGTGCAGTATAAAGTAGTTCCCCACATTAGGTGCAGTATAAAGTAGTCCCCCACATTAGGTGTAGTATACATACAGTAGTTCCCCTCATTAGGTGCAGTATATAGTAGTTCCCCGCATTAGGAGCAGTATAAAATAGTCCCCCACATTAGGTGCAGTATACAGTAGTCCCCCACATTAGGTGCAGTATACAGTAGTCCAGCACATTAGGTGCAGTATACAGTAGTCCCCCACATTAGGTGCAGTATACAGTGGTTCCCCCACATTAGGAGCAATATACAGTAGTCCCACACATTAGGTGCAGTATACAGTAGTCCCCCACATTAGGAGCAATATACAGTAGTCCCCCACATAAGTTGCAGTATACAGTAGTCCCCCAGATTAGGTGCAGTATACATACAGTAGTCCCCCACATTAGGTGCAGTATACATACAGTAGTCCCACACATTAGGTGCAGTATACAGTAGTCCCCCACATTAGGTGCAGTATAAAGTAGTTCCCCACATTAGGTGCAGTAAACAATAGTCCCACACATTAGGTGCAGTATACAGTAGTCCCCCACATTAGGAGCAGTATAAAGTAGTTCCCCTCATTAGGTGCAGTATACAGTAGTCCCGCACATTAGGTGCATTATACAGTAGTCCCCCACATTAGGTGCAGTATACAGTAGTCCCACACATTAGGTGCAGTATACAGTAGTTCCCCCACATTAGGAGGAATATACAGTAGTCCCACACGTTAGGTGCAGCATACAGTAGTCCCCCACATTAGGAGCAGTATACTGTATTCCCCCACATAAGTTGCAGAATAAAGTAGTCCCCCACATTAGGTGCAGTATACAGTAGTTCCCCCACATTAGTTGCAGTATAAAGTAGTTCCCCACATTAGGTGCAGTATACAGTAGTCCCCCACATTAGGTGCAGTATACAGTAGTCCCCCACATTAGGTGCAGTATAAAGTAGTTCCCCACATTAGGTGCAGTATACAGTAGTCCCCACATTAGGTGCAGTATACAGTAGTCCCACTAATTAGGTGCAGTATACAGTAGTCCCCCACATTAGGTGCAGTATACAGTAGTCCCACACATTAGGTGCAGTATACAGTAGTTCCCCCACATTAGGAGCAATATACAGTAGTCCCACACATTAGGTGCAGTATACAGTAGTCCCCCACATTAGGAGAAGTATACAGTAGTCCCCCACATAAGTTGCAGTATACAGTAGTCCCCCACATTAGGTGCAGTATAAAGTAGTTCCCTATATTAGGTGCAGTATACAGTAGTCCCACACATTAGGTGCAGTATACAGTAGTCCCCCACATTAGGAGCAGTATACAGTAGTCCCCCACATAAGTTGCGGTATACAGTAGTCCCCCCCATTAGGTGCAGTACACAGTAGTCCCCCCACATTAGGAGCAGTATACAGTAGTCCCCCACATAAGTTGCAGTATACAGTAGTCCCCCACATTAGGTGCAGTATAAAGTAGTTCCCCACATTAGGTGCAGTATAAAGTAGTCCCCCACATTAGGTGCAGTATACAGTAGTCCCCCACATTAGGTGCAGTATACAGTAGTCCCCCACATTAGGTGCAGTATACAGTAGTCCCCCACATTAGGTGCAGTATACAGTAGTCCCCCACATTAGGTGCAGTATACAGTAGTCCCGCACATTTGGTGCAGTATACAGTAGTCCCTCACATTAGGTGCAGTATAAAGTAGTTCCCCATATTAGGTGTTGTATAAAGTAGTTGCCCACATTGGGTGCAGTATACAGTAGTTCCCCTCATTAGGTGCAGTATACAGTAGTCCCCCACATTAGGTGCAGTATACATACAGTAGTCCCCCACATTAGGTGCAGTATAAAGTAGTTCCCCACATTAGGTGCAGTATACAGTAGTCCACCACATTAGGTGCAGTATAAAGTAGTTCCCCACATTAGGTGCAGTATACAGTAGTCCCCCCACATTAGGTGCAGTATACAGTAGTTACCACACATTAGGTGCAGTATACAGTAGTCCCCCACATTAGGTGCAGTATACAGTAGTCACCCATATTAGGTGCAGTATACAGTAGTCCCCCCACATTAGGTGCAGTATACAGTAGTTCCCCACATTAGGTGCAGTATACAGTAGTCCCTCACATTAGGTGCAGTATAAAGTAGTTCCCCACATTAGGTGCAGTATAAAGTAGTCCCCCACATTAGGTGTAGTATACATACAGTAGTTCCCCTCATTAGGTGCAGTATATAGTAGTTCCCCGCATTAGGAGCAGTATAAAATAGTCCCCCACATTAGGTGCAGTATAC